>NC_057795.1:85241977-85359153 GCF_018294505.1 Triticum aestivum | reverse complement strand
GCTTGAAGTGGAGGGTGCACCTTCCACCCAGGCCATGCGCGTGGGAGAAGGTCTGCCAGCCGCAGGCCAGCACCACGCTGCCAGAGGCGGAGACCTCGGTACCAACACACAAAGCTCTACTCCAGCACCTGTCAGCCTGCAGCTGGAGGCCATCGAGCCCTAAAGAAGGAAGCTCGCCGGGGAAGAAGCGTGTGAGCCGGAGCGAGGTGCTAGCCGGGCTCTCTGACCACACCACGAACTCAGGGAGCACCTCCAGCGAGGAAAAGTGTGGCCGAGGTGGGCGCATGATCACGGCGCGCCTCCCTTCATCATGGGGGCTGCTCTAAAGTTGGCGGCCCCTCCGCGAAAAGAAGTGCCATCGCGGGTGCCTAGAGCAACGCTGCCTCCGGGGGGGCGCGCGCCCATGCCCCCTGGATGCTACCAGAGGGACTGTAGGGTGCTTGCAGAGATGGCCACGAACCCTCTTGGGAGGAGGAGAGGTTGGCCCCTCCTTGGAGGCCTTCCCCTTCTCGGCTGCTGAAAACCTCTTCGATGACGCCATGGGAGCAAGATGGAGAGGAGAGAAGCAGGCGGGATCAAGACGAAAGAAAGATAGACGGGGGGCTCTGCCCCTCCCTCACATTTATAACCAAGGGAGGCCAAACGCCGGCCGCCACGACCTCGCGCCATCATGACCTTCTGCATGCCGCATCGACCAGTCAGGTCTAGCAGTTGCCGAGGCAGCATGGCAAAGCGGAGGCGCCCACGTTAAATCAATCGCCTTGCGTCATCAAGGCCGCATGCGGTTAGGGCCCGCGGAGCTCCGCACTTTCCCTTTGGCTTCGCCTAGAAGCCAAGTCCGAGTGCGCCTTGGGCCCGGGGACTACTTTCGGCGTCCTGAATTCGGGGGCATCCCACCCTGCCTACCTGCGGCCCACCACATGGCTTCATCGACGGCCTGGTATGGCCCAGTTTAAGCGCCAACACCACGAGACCCTCGTGAGGGGCCAAGCCTTGCGAGGAGAACGACACCAAGGCCCCCGAGGGAGTTGGTTTCCTTAGGAGGGCTCTTGAGGGGCGGAGAGTTCTATGCAAGCTACCTCACGTGGCTCTCCTGACGTGAGCCATGACGACCAAGGCCAGGCGGGCACCAGGCGGGCACAGAGCACAAGTTTCCTCTTTGGCACAAGGGAGGCAAGCCACAGGCGCGGAGTCTCGAGGAATCAACCAAAGGTTTCCATTCTGGTGCAACGAGACGAAGACCGCTAGGACGGCGGGACGGAGGGCATCATCGAGGCCACCGCAGCGTCACGACCAGAGGCTTTTCGCAGGTGAAGACTACTTTTGTCAGGATAGACTGTACTACTTGTCCCCTTTCAAGTCCCGTTGTTGTGGAATCCCTTCCTGTTCATATTTGGGAAGAGGACCAAGGCCACTATATATAGGACTTAGCCACCACCATAGTGGGGCATCGGATCGGATCCATTCTGACCTGACCACCACACTAGCTCCTGAACACCTCACCTCCTGAGGCTTGTTCATCCACTTTACTAGTTCATCTATAGCCCTCGAGGCAATCCGCCACACCACACTGGATTAGGGTATTACACCACGACGGTGGCCCGAACCAGTATAAATCTCCGTGTCTTTGTGTCTCTCTGAGCTCGACGCGCTAGGCTTAGGAGGATAGCGAGTAGGCATGCTGGGCAGGTTGAGATCTCTGCACGCACCCCAGAGTTCGAACCTCTCAAGGGTTGCCGGATCCCTAAATCCGAAAGTTTGGATTCCGTTCGATATTCCTTTTCTGCGAAACACTGAAATAGGCAAAAAAACTGCAATTTGGACTGGCCTCCGGTTAATAGGTTAGTCCCATAAATAATATAAAAGTGCATAATAAGGCCCATTAAACATCCAAAATAGATAATATAATAGCATGGAACAATAAAAAATTATGGATATGTTGGAGACGTATCAAGCATCCCAAAGCTTAATTCCTACTCGTCCTCGAGTAGGTAAAAGATAAAAACAGAATTTTTGATGTGGAATGCTACCTAGCATAATTCTTAATGTAATTTTCTTTATTGTGGCAAGAATATTCAGATCCATAAGATTCAAGATAAAAGTTTAATATTGACATAAAAACAATAATACTTCGAGCATACTAACAAGGAAATTATGTCTTCTCAAAATAACATGGCCAAAGAAAGCTATCCCTACAAAATCACATTGTCTGGCTATGCTCTATCTTCATCACACAAAATATTTAAATCATGCACAACCCCGGTTTCAGCCAAGCAATTGTTTCATACTTTAGTATTCTCAAACTTTTTCAACTTTCACGCAATACATGAGCGTGAGCCATGGACATATCACTATAGGTGGAATAGAATTTGGTGGTTGTGGAGAAGACAAAAAGGAGAAGATAGTCTCACATCAACTAGGCGTATCAATGGGCTAAGGAGATTCCCATTAATAGTGTGGCACCCCGGCTCAGAGCAACCGGTTTACCTTGCATTGTCAGCCCAGAGACCAAGTCTTCTGGCAACACTATAGTGCCCACGATGCGGCTATATCTCCCACGTGTCGAGGCACGACTTAGAGGCATAACCGCATTGTGGTTGTTTTGCTAGAAGGGTCATCTTCACACAATCCCATGTAATGAACAAGAAAGGGATAAAGAGAGTTGGCTTACTATTGCCACTTCACACAAAGATCATATAATTCATACATCATTCAGAGTACACACATAGTTCGACTACGGACAAATCCAAATGAAAAGAAGATAACCCTAAATGCTAGATCCCCGATTGTCCCAACTGGGCTCCACTATTGATCTTCAGGACAAGACACGTAGTAACGGCCAAGGACCTCGTGGAACTCCCACTTGAGTTCGGTAGCATCACCCGCACTAGTATCATCGGCACCTGCAACTGTTTTTGTAGTATCTGTGAGTCACGAGGACTCAGCAATCTCAAAACCCGCAAGATCAAGACTATTTAAGCTTATGGGTGGGATGTGGTAATGAGGTGGAGTTGCAACAAGTGCTAAGCAAAATATGGTGGCTAACAGGCGAGTAAAAGAGTAGGAAGAGAAACTACGGAACAGTCTATTGGGGAACGTAGCAGAAATTCAAAATTTTCCTACGTGTCACCAAGATCTATCTATGGAGAGACTAGCAATGAGAGAGAGGGGAGTGCATCTACATACCCTTGTAGATCTCTAAGCGGAAGCGTTCAAGAGAACGGGGTTGAAGGAGTCGTACTCGTCGTGATCCAAATCACCGGAGATCCTAGTGCCGAACGGACGGCACCTCCGCGTTCAACACACGTACATCCCGGTGACGTCTCCCATGCCTTGATCCAGCAAGGAGAGAGGGAGAGGCTGGGGAAGACTCCATCCAGCAGCAGCACAACGGCGTGGTGGTGGTGGAGGAGCATGGCAATCCTGCAGGGCTTCGCCAAGCTACGCGAGATATGAGGAGAAAGAGAGGTAGGGCTGCGCCAGGGAGAGGTGGAAACTCTTGTGTTGGCAGCCCCAAAGTCCTCAAGTATATATAGGGGAGAGGGAGGGGGCTGCGCCTCCCCTAGGGTTCCCACCCCAAGGGGTGCGGCTGCCCCCAAAAACCATCTAGGGTGCGGCCAAGGGGAAGAGGGGGAAAACTTGGGCCCCAAGAAAGGTGGAAGCACCCCCTCCCCAAACCCTAGGCGCCATGGGCCCTACGGTGGGGCGCACGAGCCCACCTGGGGCTGGTCCCCTCCCACACTTGGCCCATGCTACCCTCTGGGGCCGGTGGCCCCACATGGTGGACCCCCGGGACCCTCCCGGTGGTCCCGGTACATTATCGATAGCACCCGAAACTTTTCTGTTGACCAAAACAGGACTTCCCATATATAAATCTTTACCTTCGGACCATTCCGGAACTCCTCGTGATGTACGGGATCTCATTCGGGACTCCTCCGGACCATATATAAATCTTCACAACATTCAGTAACCACGTATATCTATTCCCTATAACCCTAGCGTCATCGAACCTTAAGTGTGTAGTCCCTACGGGTTCGGGAACCATGCAGACATGACCGAGACGTTCTCCGGTCAATAACAAACAGCGGGATCTGGATACCCATGTTGGCTCCCACATGTTCCACGATGATCTCATAGGATGAACCACGATGTCAAGGACTCAATCAATCCCGTATACAATTGCCTTTGTCTAGCGGTATTGTACTTGCCCGAGATTCGATCGTCGGTATGCCGATACCTTGATCAATCTCGTTACCGGCAAGTCTCTTTACTCATTCCGTAACACATCATCCCGTGATCAACCCCTTGGTCACATTGTGCGCATTATGACGATGTCCTACCGAGTGGGCCCGTAGATACCTCTCCGTTACACGGAGTGACAAATCCCAGTCTCGATTCGTGCCAACCCAACAAACACTTTTGGAGATACCCGTAGTGCACCTTTATTGTCACCCAGTTACGTTGTGACGTTTGGTACACCCAAAGCATTCCTACGGTATCCGGGAGTTTCACAATCTCATGGTCTAAGGAAATGATACTTGACATTATAAAAGCTTTAGCATACGAACTACACGATCTTTGTGCTAGGCTTAGGATTGGGTCTTGTCCATCACATCATTCTCCTAATGATGTGATCCCATTATCAACGACATCCAATGTCCATGGTCAGGAAACCGTAACCATCTATTGATCAACGAGCTAGTCAACTAGAGGCTTACTAGGGACATGGTGTTGTCTATGTACCCACACATGTATATGAGTTTGCTATCAATACAATTATAGCATGGATAATTGTAACACCCATGATGCGAGTATATCTCCCACGTGTCGAAGCACGACTTAGAGGCATAACCGCATTGTGGTTTTGTCGCAAGAAGGTCATCTTCACACAATCCCATGTAATGAACAAGAATGGGATAAAGAGTTGGCTTACAATCGCCACTTCACACAATGAACATGTAATAAATCATACATCATTCAGAGTACACACATAGTCCGACTACGGACGAAGCCAAAAGAAAAGAAGATAACCCAACTGCTAGATCCCCGATCGTCCCAACTAGGCTCCACTACTGATCAACATGAAACGAAACATAGCAACGACCAAGGTCTTCGTTGAGCTCTCATCTGAGCTCGGTTGCATCACCTGCACTGGTATCATCGGCACCTGCAACTGTTGTGATAGTATCTGGTGAGTCACGAGGACTCAGCAATCTCAAAATCCACGAGATCAAGACTATTTAAGCTTATGGGAAAGGAAGGGGTGAAATGGTGAGGTTGCAGCAGCGACTAAGCATATATGATGGCTAACATACGCAAATTAGAGCGAGAAGAGAGCAAGTGGAACGGTCGTGAAGCTAGCAATGATCAAGAAGTGATCCTGAACTCCTACTTACGTCAAACATAACCCAAAACCGTGTTCACTTCCCGGACTCCGCCGAAAAAAGACCATCACGGCTACACACACGGTTGATGCGTTTTAATTCGGATCTGGTGTCAAGTTCTCTACAACCAGACATTAACAAATTCCCATCTGCCTATAACCGCAGGCACGACTTTCGAAAGATTATACCCTGCAGGGGTGTCCCAACTTAGCCCATGATAAGCTCTCGCGATTAATGAAGGATATACCTTCTCCCAGGAAGACACGATCAGACTCGGAATCCCGGTTTACAAGACATTTCGACAATGGTAAAACAAGACCAGCAAAGCCTCCCGCAGTACCGACAAATCCTAATAGGAGCTGCACATATCTCGTTCTCAGGGCACCGGATTGTCCAAACTTCCAGTAGGCCCGCCCAGAGTTGCCCCTGGTGTCCACCGGCGGCTGACAGGTTGGACCAACACTCACAACAAGCATTGGCCCGGGGGGGGGGGTAAAATAAAGATGACCCTTGAGTCTGCAGAACCCAAGGGAAAAAGGCTTAGGTAGGCAAATGGTAAAACCAAGGTTGGGCCATGCTGGAGGAGTTTTATTCAAAGCGAACTGTCAAGGGGGTCCCATAAATCACCCAACCGCGTAAGGAATGCAAAATCCGGGAACATAACACAGGTATGAAGGAAACTAGGGTGGCAACAGTGGAACAAAACACCAGGCAAAAGGCCGAGTCTTCCACCCTTTACCAAGTATATAGATGCATTAATTAAATAAGAGATATTGTGATATCCCAACATAATCATGTCCATCGTGGGGCAATCTTCAACTTCACCTGCAACTAACAGTGCTATAAGAGGGGCTGAGCAAAGCGGTAACATAGGCAAACAACGGTTTGTAGGAAGGGTGAAAAGGTTAGAGGCTGACATGGCAATATGGGAGGCATGGTAAACAAGTAATAGGTAGCGCAACATGGTAATAGAACGGAGCAACTAGCAAGCAAAGATAGAAGTGATATCAAGGGTAATGGTCATCTTTCCTGAGATCCCGATAGGAAGAAGAACGAGTCCATGAAGAAGACAAACGAACGTAGTCGAATGAATCCTCACAACTCCGGAACGAAACCGAAGCTAACGAGAGAAGTAAACCAGAAAGAAGCAAACAACATGGTAAACACACGAGCATAAACATGTCATGATGCACAAACAAGTATGATGCATGTCCGGTTTAATGAGGCATGGCATGGCAAAGTGAAACAAACAATACTACAAGTTAAGTGGAGCTCAATATGCAACAAGTTGCATATTGACGAAACACCACATTCAAATATTTAGTTCTCTCTCGTTTAGGCTAACCAACAATATTAAATGTTGTCAAACATGGCAAGAGGTGAAACATAATTGAACTAACTATTTAGGCAAGTTTAAATGAGGCCGGAAACAACAAACAACAATTTCGGAAAGTCCCCATGTCATTTAGTAGTTTAAAGCAAACACAATTTTAACCATTTAAATGTTGTTAACATGATGCGGATGACATAATCAAGGTTTATGCAATTTTATGAAAAAGTTGACATGAGCATGATACGAGGCATTTGTCGCCATGGCGGAAGGAAAAAGGTGCCACGGCGGTGAAACGGAAATGGTGCCACGGCAACATTCCGGTCCCAATACTCATGGAGGTACCGGTGCAAAAGGAAATGTGACGGATGTGCGGAACATGCAAAAGATGGTGGGGTGATCCCGGATTACCGGGTTCCCACGGGACGGTGGCATGGCTAAAGAGGGGCATCGCAAGGACAATTCGATCACGGTGCAAAACTCGAGCATCTCATACAACAAAGCATTCGTTCGCGGGCGTCGTCTCGGCGTTATACCTTTGAAGCGTGCATTTCGGAGTGGTTCGGGTTCAGTACGATGTAGAGGAAGTAGACATTCTCGTAGCGGTCGTAGACGAAGTAGTGGTACACGTTCGTCTCAGAGAGGTACTTGACGAATCCAACATCTTCGGGGCGACGGTAGTGGTTCACGGACATCGTGGAAGTAGTCGTTCTCGTTTCGTAGTTGTACATGTCGTCGATAGTGGTACACCATTGGAGACGTACACGTTCCGTAGATGAACTTGGCGTAACCGTGCGGTAGTCGAACCTGGCGCTCGTGGTACACGGGTCTTCGGGCGACGGTAGATGTACACGGCAATCGTAGTGGAACTTGGTGTTCCGAAGGGGTACTTGGTGTTGACGGTCCTGTAGTCGTACTAGGCATCCGTTGAACTTGGCGAAATCCACGAAGGCGTCCTTGGGCGTTCCTGGTTGCCACGTCTTGGCAAAACGAAGGGGATCTTGGCGTGCTAAGGCTGCTGGTAGCCTGAGCCAGCGACGCAGAGGAGGGCTCGAAGGGAAGCAGGGGCAGTGGAATGGAGCTTGACGGCGGGGACTTGAAGCGATCGAGGAGGGAGGGGCTTGGCAACTCACGCGATGCAGGGGAGCCTGGCGCGAGGCTTCGGTCGTAGGGAAGGAACACCACGGCAGTAGAGGAGACCAGCGTGAACGGGTGCTCGAGAAGAGGAGGCAGGGGACTTTGGGCTCCTGGTGGAGCTCCTGGTGGTCGCCACCAACGGAGGAGGCGGCAAGGGGCGAGGGGACCGGACGCAGGGAGCACCACTCCCTGGCTCGATGCGGAGGAGGCCACGGCGCGGGCCTGCGGGGCTCCGGCGGGAGTCTTGAGGTGCAGGGGCGAAGGTGTTTGGGAGAGGAGCTCCTGGTTCATGGCGCAGAGGAGCTCCAGCAGGGCCGAGGCGGCGGCATGGGAAGACCCCGGTGAAGCGCAGCCTGATCCGGCAACGGCTGCAGGCTCCAGTGGCTGGCTGGTGGCGCGGAGGCGACGAGGAGGGGGCCGCGGGGACGGGACGAGGGCAGCAAGTGGGAGAGATGGCGGCGTAGTGAGGAGGAACAGAGGGGATCGGCGTGAGGCGCGGGAGTGCGGCGCTGGAGGGAGGACGAGGGAGAGATCGAGAGGAGGGGGTCGGGCTAGGGTTTAGAGGCACGGCTGGGCCTGAGAGGCCGGTTGGGTCAGCCCAGGTGGAGAAAGAAGTGGCCAAAGGCCTGGCTGGGCTCTCTTCTCCCTCTCTCTTTTATTTACCAAAAGTAGTAAATAGCAAAGAAAGAAAAAGGAGATAAAGAAAGGGTTGGAGAAATAATTTGAGCATGGGGGTAATTGTCAGGACCCCGACTCAATGCCACATAGATCTAGCATGTAACACTTCATATCACTTTGCGGCCTCACGCACGGTATTCCCACGGGTGTCGCCTTACCTTTACCCGGAACCGTTTGCGCCTTTTGGCACACGTATATGACAGTGTCGCTAGCATCCGTATGATAAGGAGCCCAGGCTGACCTGGCTAGTCGTAAACCCAAAGTGGCACAAACTTACAGGGACAGGCATCCATGACCCAGCATCGAACGTGTCGGTCAACAGCGAGTGAATCCAGGTTGTAGCACTGGGCTAGCAGGACTCCGGTGAACCGGGCTGTAGCGGGCTAACAGGACTCCGGTATTCATCGCGTGACATTTCCCCGAAGGGACAGACACAGGAACGAAGAAGGACACATGCCGGCCAACCTAAGTGTTCCGGAGCAGTAGCAAGCTACCATGGCTCGGTGGAAACACTAGGAGACATTTCCCGGTAAGAGAGGCTACTAAAGATAAACAACTAGATAGTCAGATCCCACACATACCAAGCATTTCAATAACATACACACAATATGCTCGATATGTGCAATACAACATGGCATCACAAAATGACTCTACGACTCAAGTAGTTTATTCAATAGGCTCCGAGGAGCGAGATATTACAAACATGGGTCTCATGACCCAACAACTAGAGCATACAAGTCAAAGCACAAGCGGAAGCTTAACATGTCTGAGTACAGACAACTATAAATGAAAAAGGCTGAGAAGCCTGACTATCTACCAGATCCTGCCGAGGGCACAAGATCGTAGCTGAGGTAACAAGCTAAACGTCGAAGTCCACGTGGAACTACTAGTGAGACTGAAGTCTCTCTGCAAAAACATAAATTAAGCAACGTGAGTACAAATGTACCCAGCAAGACTTACATCAGATCTATCTACATATGCATCATTATCAACAAAGGGGGTGGTGGAGTTTAACTGCAGCAAGCCAGCTTTGACTCGGTGGCTAACCTGAACTACGACTGCAAGTAACTCTTTTGAGGTGGCGCACACGAGTCCACATATTCACCATATCAATACACCACTATGGATCCGCTCCCGTCTCCCTACGAGAACGCCATCCATAGCACTCACGCTTATCTTGCGTATTTTAGAGTATCCACTTTCACTTGTCTATGAACTGTACAAGGGGTCCAAGTTTCCATATCCGAGGAATCCGGCTATTCGAATAGATAATGATAACCCTGCAGGGGTGTACTTCTTCACACACGCTCTCGCCACTTATCGCCCTGTACACGTCATGTACCTCGGCAACCTTCAAGCGGAAGCCGGGCGAGGGAGTCGGCCACGACCTGACTAACCGAACAAGTCTCTAGTCCAGGCTTATCGCCTATTCGGGTTCCATCCGCAAGGAGATCCGGCCGGGGTGTCGCTCACGGCCCCAAACGATGTGAGCAGGGTTCCCAAGCCCACCATCCGGGTGCCACTTGGTACACCGTGCCACTGTGCCTAGTCTGTCCCAAGCCCACCTGTACCGGGTGCCACTTGGTAGACTACTAACACTACCTACAAACACCAGAAACTAGTTGCAACTCCTGGACAGAGATCATGTTGATTAATAAGTCGAGAGGGGTCAAGTTACCGGAACGCAATGTGTCGTAGTAACTGGTCATGGATCACAAACACAGAACTCAGTTCCTGAGGACGGCTGCAATGAGACAACCCACCATGTACTCCTACATGGCCTCTCACCGCTACCTTTACCAAATCGTGTTCACACACTTAGCTCACACACAGTAGGACATGTTCACACGCCTCTGATTCATCCCCGATGAATCAGACCTGACTCAACTCTAAGCAGTAGCAGGCATGACAAACAAGCATGAATGAGTAGGCACATCAGGGCTCAAACAACTCCTACTCATACTAGTGGGTTTTATCTATTTACTGTGGCAATGACAGGTCATGCAGAGGATAAAGGGGTTCAGCTACCGCAGCAAGTAACAGTTGAATCGTTGTTGCCCTAATGCAGTAATAGAGAGCAGGAGCGAGAGAGTAGGATTGTATCGGAATGAACAAGGGGGTTTTGCTTGCCTGGAACTTCTGAAGATAATATAGCTCTTCATCAGTGTCATCGATCACATCGTCGGTATCACGTCTATCGAGAGGGGGCAATCACCGGCAACTGAGAAAAACACAATCAATGCAATGCACAATATGATGCATGAATGTGACATGGCAATATGCTGTGGTTTGGGCTAATGCATCTAGCAACAGGTTAAATGGGGTTGGTTTGAACCCTAGGTTCAAATTCAAACTCCACATGTGATTATTTAAATGCCATTTAATTGAATTGTCCTAAACAGTAGTGATAAGTTGTTCTAACATGCATGGAAATGGTACAGATGGATTCCTTGAATTTTTCTGATAATTTTTCATATATAAATTATCTCATTCTGAGCTACGGTTGAATTTCTATGAATTTTTGAAGGTTAAATCATTTTCTGGAATTTCCTGAATTAAAATAAATCCAGAAAATGAGTTATTGCATCAGCACTAGGTCATGCTGATGTCAGCAGGTCAACTAGGCGGGTCCAGGTCAAACCTGACGTGTGGGGGCCACACGTCAGTGACACAGCGCTGGCTGGAGTCACAGACATGTGGGGCCGGTCAAAGGCCACGTTAGCGAGGTCAACGCCGACGCGTGGGGCCACTGCAATTAGATTAAACCTAATCTATTTTAGTTAGCCGGTTAGTTAGGCCGTGGGTCCCGGCTGTCAGTGGCTCTGGGGGGGTTAGCTGGCCGTAATTAACACTAACCACGCGGCCACGTCGGACACACCGGCAGTTAGCCGCCAGCGACCAAGCAGAGCGGCGGAGACGCTCGGGTTTGCATCTCCGGTGACCAAAGGGGCGGATGAGGGCGTCTACGTGGAGCTGGGACTCGCCCGCATCCATCTGTGCAAACGGCAGGGGTGAGGTGGCCCGAGCTCGCCGGAGGCAAGCTCGCGGCGGTGGCCGGAGTTCGGGCCAGCACGGGCACGGTGCTACGCTTGGCGAGCGAGCGAGCTGAGAGGCTGGGCGGGCTCCTATGAGATCCACGAGCTCGAGGTCGTGCTCGGACGCGAGTTCGGTGACCTGCAACGACGGCGACGACAGGCGTGACGGCGGTGAGCTTCCGCCGCGGTGCCAGGGGGGATAGAGGAGGGATTCGACGGCGGGGAGAGAGGGGTTGGGAGCAGGAGCTCACAGGGAGGCGGCGCAGTAGGTTAGTGGGCTCGGGGACGTCCTTGACGGCGCGAATCGACGGCGAGGGGCCCGGGTGCCCGAGGTTGAAGATGACCGCGATGGCGGCGTTGATGGCCTCCCGGGGTCGCGTGCTTGGCGTGCGTCTCTACGGCGTCGAGGCGGAGCTCGTCGCATATCCGGAAGGGCGTGGGGAGGTCGGTGGTAGCGGCGAACGGCGACGGTGGCGGCGGCTCCATTTGGTGGCTGCGCGCAGGAGAGGCAGAGGAGGGGGAGGGAGTGCAGCGAGTGAGGGAGAGGCGAGAGGGGCTTTGAGGCGTCTCCAGTCGTGAAGGAGGGCAGGAGGTGGCAAGCAGGAGCTGGAGCCTGCGGCCTGCGTGGGTGCTCTCTCGCGGCGACAGCAATAGCTTTGGGGCGAGGGGAAGAAGACGACAGGAGAGGGGCCAGGTGGGCTGGGCCGCACAGGTGGGCTGCCGGCACAGTAGCTGGGCCGGTTGCTGCGTCAGGTAGGTCTTCTGCTCTGTTTTATTTTTTTCTTCTGTTTTGTTTTATTTAATTTCGTTTTGCCACTATTTTGAATTTAAAAATTAATTCAAACAATGCCAAAAGCTCCTCTGAATATTTTTATTTTGCTAGATGGACTTTTCCAAAAGCTCATAAAATATTTCAGGGGTATTTGAAATTATATTCTAGTTATATGAATATAATTCAAATTCAAATAGCTAATGATTTAAATTCAAAGTCCCAAAAATAAATCCTTTTAAAATGTTCATTATTTTTTGTTTGGATCAAAACCCTTGGCAAAAATATTAAACAACTAAGAAGAGCATTTTGGAACAATGAATGAGATTTTAGGGTTTTTTTTGCCCTTCTTTTATTTAGGGTTTTGAGGCTTCTGAATTCCTCAGTTCAAGTTTCAGAAATTTAAACATGATGCACAGATGGAAGCAAGCATAGGTCAGGCCAGAACTAGAGATGTGACAACTCACCCCCACTAAACAAGAATCTCGTCTCGAGATTCAAGCGTAGGGTAAGATGAAAGGGAAACACAAACTAGTATAATCTTCACGATCCAGGGTGCACTTCAAAAGAACGTTGATTTGATCACCATCATTGTCTCGACGTCTTCCTCTGAGAACTCTAGCTAATCATGACAAGAAGAGGAAAGGAAAACTCTAGAAGGATCGATCTTCTTGAAATTCGAACAACTCAGGATTAACTCACGGAATGGGACATAGCAACATCTCTTGAGCTGAGACACGAAGTACACCTCTAGCGGAAAGGAGTGGAACAGATGACGGAGGTTTACCAGGTAGACAACAATTTCACACTTAAAAAGGTGGTAAACGATTGTCAACATAGCGAGGAGTTGAATTGCGTGATACCATAATGGGGCACCTTAGGGATGGTGACTCGTAGAGATATCCCCTTAAGTGGCAAAAAGAACTACCTTTGATTCAGAGACCATTGAAACTCTTTAAACCAGCCTAAGGCAATTCTCGAGCGATCGTTTGGAGGGGTCGGTAGAACGGCATACTCGTACTTGGATGATATGGATTACCTTGTTGAAGACAACGTAATGGATGAATTTGCTTACCACCGAGAATGGAAGAGACCCATGGTAGAATGGCACATTGGCGGTGCAAGTTGGGAACAAAATGCAAATGCTGGGTATGATTCTGGTAACTGGGGAAGAACCCAACAATAGAGAGTGAATTCACTGTTTGGAGGTCATAGCATTGCCGAGGAAACTGAGAGGAATCCCGGTTAGTGCCGATGATAACACATAGCGCTTGTGCGTGCTCTCAAGAACTTGAGCATTTCCACAATCATCAAGGTTGTATCAACATCCGTGTCAAGGGTGCTGACCACACAACATACTACCGTGATGAATGATGATGGATGATGCAGAAGCAAAGGAAGATAACACTTTCTCAGATTTCACCCTAGCAATGCCAAGGAAAGAAAATCTGGATGATCGACCGAGAGACAATTAGCACTCCGCTTCTAATGTTCTCCTTGATGTGCTAGTGTAACCCATTCATAGATATGGTTTGATAACTAGAACATCAAGTGAAAGGTCGGACTTCGGGAGCAATACAATCCATAAGGAACAGTTACGAAGGTAAATCCTACGAAATCCTTATGGGGAGGTGGCCAACTTCTTCAATCAAGATACTACAATAATAGGTCTTTCGGCTGGGTGGTGCTGGCCACGACATCCACTTACCAGTTATCGAGGAACCAATATTATAGTTCTTGGGAAAATGTTCCAACTATCATATCTGCCTGAGATTCAGATCTGGTTGGTGTCAGGATATTCCAGACTCATCGAGTCTAGGAATAAAAATGAAAGTTTGCAACACAAATCGACGAAATGACGTTGCGAGATTCTCGGGAAATGAACTATGATAGCAAGCTCCAAAACATGAGCTGGTTCTGCTACACACATGTGAACATGTTGTCCCAGACAAGCATGACCACATGGTTGTCTTATAATAAAACACTACCGAGTTCTGGTTGGGAACCATCATCGAGGATATCAAAGTTCTTGATTAAGCCCGGGTAAGCTCTTAAAAAGAACTCCTTCTCCTAGAACAAATCAATTAGTGGCTTGGGGTGCTACGGAATACATATGGAGTGGAGGTAATTAATCTACCAAACCATAGTATACTTTGCACATGCATGACTGACTTGGGACGATTCCATAGGAAACAAAACAAACCTTTCTCAAACCCACGGCGGCAACTTGCACCAAATGCACATGAGTTAGAGGAAGTCACTTATTCCATCCAAGCATAGGCTTCATGAACGGAACACGAAGGCATTGCTTACAAAGTTTCCAACACTAGGTTGATGTTCAACATGAATCATGGGGGAGACAAAATGCTGCTGATGGGCTCAACAACAACTCATCGGAATTTCCATATCACTGGACTTCCACCATCATGTGAACAAGGTGATAGTATTGGTCAGACCAAAAGATATAATAGTGTATGCTCGAGGGGCAGCCACGAGTAAGACAACATTACGAACATCGTTGGTTCTGATTTGATTTGACGATAGCCCATACTTAAATAAAAGTTTTTATAAGACAATAGGTCTAATAACTGATCACAGGGACCAATCGATGAAGATATCATCTTTCTTCAACTAACACACCAACATCAGGATATCCCTTTGAAACGAACTAAGTTAGGTAAGCTTTTATATTCCAACTCTCCAAGTTGTTGTCTAGCTTAACCAACTAGCTCAGGGATATCTAGCACTGATTCTTGGAGAGAAAGTGGTTCACAAGAAACCAACTTGATCACGAGCTCAACATAACAGTCAAGGGACAACCTGGTAATACTTCCGAGAAGATATTCGGAAAATCACGAACCACCGGTATGTTACTAAGCTCGAGAACAATCGTGCTTTTGAGGGCAAGACGATATGATCAAATGAGTGAGGACTTGACAAGATCCTAACTCATCAATCGAAGGATGCACCGAAATAAGGACTAGGTAGCACGATCAGTCTTCGAAGGATGAGTCAAAAACCAACACGCTAAGAATGAAATTATTATCCTTTAACTACCAAGCAACAGAGTTGCTAGCAGTATTGATTTCACACACCACGATTCACTTGTCGGCATTCCGGTTACAATAACACAGGAGCCGAGGAATGAACAATGATGGCAAGAAGTATCACTGTACCAAGAGTTCATAGGATGGTGTGCAATTCCTACAATAATTCCGATATAAAAGATGGTAATACTCCAAGGTAGAGCAGAACAAAAGCTGGGTTAGCAATTTGTTCTGCGGAGCACAGCTTCTTTGACCCAATCCTGGATATGGAAGGGGTACTGGAGTTTGTTTCTCCTAGTCATTCCGCGATAGAACGGCTTGACAGACCACAAGAGTAGTGGCAACGATGAACACGGATGCATAACTACTCCTGAATATCAATTGATATACAAGGGCCAGAAAACAACTAAAGAGGGACAACTCAAAGGAACATACGATTTTCTGAGTTGTGGATGCATGGTTTAGCATGTCGAACGAAGTTCAACATATTTCTTCCGGATAACCCATGCAGAAAAGTAGAACTAGCAGAGCCACAATATATAATAGAGAACTCATCGAGAGCACTCTGGTTGTGATCGTTCAGTTCAGTGAGGAACTTCTGCCATAGGTAGTTCATGATATTTGGAAGAAGAAGATACCACGGACTTCAAAGACTATCGCCAAGGTTACTAATATCCTAAAGGCACTAGCAATTACTATCAACATGAAGTAGGTAGAGTGAATCTCGGGTTCAAGAACCCAGGAATAGAATACCTACTAACTAAGTGGCATCATGGGATACTTACGAGAATGATGGCCAGAATCATCACACTGGCACACAATCATGGCAAAATTACTAGATGATCCCCTAAGACACCTAGGGTCATAATATTAATTCCAACATAAATGTCAAAGCAATAGAATACCTCAACTCAACAATTAGTGTGATTGAGCTGGCATAAAGGAACATCGAAACCAGGGGGAAAGAATTTTGCAAATGCATCAGACTATTTAGAAACCTGGGATGACTCGGACAGCATAACGGCTGTAAATGCTCAGAAAAGACTTGAGACATTCACAAAAATGGTGGCATAACCACTCAGAAGCACAATATCAAGGTTTCGAGATCAACAGTTAACGTACGGAGGTAGTAGGAACTGAACTGAGACTTAAATCCAACAATCTTATAAGTCTACGGATTAGTAACACGTGATCCTGATAGAAAGAAGAGATAGCCTAGTTCTTAATCCCCGTAGGAAAGATAAGATGACTCAGATCAGAAGGGCATAAGGTATAAGGAGTAAAAAGAGCCTTACGTTCCATCCCACAATCAATTCCCTTATATAACTAAAGAATTTCTAGACTCAACTTCGACCAGTTTGGCTTGGTAATCCTACAGGCAGTCAAGCTCTGATACCAACGCTATCAGGACCCCGACTCAATGCCACATAGATCTAGCATGTAACACTTCATATCACTTTGCGGCCTCACGCACGGTATTCCCACGGGTGTGGCCTTACCTTTACCCGGAACCGTTTGCGCCTTTTGGCACATGTATATGACAGTGTCACTAGCATCCATATGATAAGGAGCCCGGGCTGACATGGCTAGTCGTAAACCCAAAGTGGCACAAACTTACAGGGACAGGCATCCATGACCCAGCATCGAACGTGTCGGTCATCAGCGAGTGAATCCAGGCTGTAGCACTGGGCTAGCAGGACTCCGGTGAACCGGGCTGTAGCGGGCTAACAGGACTCCGGTATTCATCGCGTGACATTTCCCCGAAGGGACAGACACAGGAACGAAGAAGGACACATGCCGGCCAGCCTAAGTGTTCCGGAGCAGTAGCAAGCTACCATGGCTCGGTGGAAACACTAGGAGACATTTCCCGGTAAGAGAGGCTACTAAAGATAAACAACTAGATAGTCAGATCCCACACATACCAAGCATTTCAATAACATACACACAATATGCTCGATATGTGCAATACAACATGGCATCACAAAATGACTCTACGACTCAAGTAGTTTATTCAATAGGCTCCGAGGAGCGAGATATTACAAACATGGGTCTCATGACCCAACAATCAGAGCATACAAGTCAAAGCACAAGCGGAAGCTTAACATGTCTGAGTACAGACAACTATAAATGAAAAGGCTGAGAAGCCTGACTATCTACCAGATCCTGCCGAGGGCACAAGATCGTAGCTGAGGTAACAAGCTAAACGTCGAAGTCCACGTGGAACTACTAGTGAGACTGAAGTCTCTCTGCAAAAACATAAATTAAGCAACGTGAGTACAAATGTACCCAGCAAGACTTACATCAGATCTATCTACATATGCATCATTATCAACAAAGGGGGTGGTGGAGTTTAACTGCAGCAAGCCAGCTTTGACTCGGTGGCTAACCTGAACTACGACTGCAAGTAACTCTTTTGAGGTGGCGCACACGAGTCCACATATTCACCATATCAATACACCACTATGGATCCGCTCCCGTCTCCCTACGAGAACGCCATCCATAGCACTCACGCTTATCTTGCGTATTTTAGAGTATCCACTTTCACTTGTCTATGAACTGTACAAGGGGTCCAAGTTTCCATATCCGAGGAATCCGGCTATTCGAATAGATAATGATAACCCTGCAGGGGTGTACTTCTTCACACACGCTTTCGCCACTTATCGCCCTGTACACGTCATGTACCTCGGCAACCTTCAAGCGGAAGCCGGGCGAGGGAGTCGGCCACGACCTGACTAACCGAACAAGTCTCTAGTCCAGGTTTATCGCCTATTCGGGTTCCATCCGCAAGGAGATCCGGCCGGGGTGTCGCTCACGGCCCCAAACGATGTGAGCAGGGTTCCCAAGCCCACCATCCGGGTGCCACTTGGTACACCGTGCCACTGTGCCTAGTCTGTCCCAAGCCCACCTGTACCGGGTGCCACTTGGTAGACTACTAACACTACCTACAAACACCAGAAACTAGTTGCAACTCCTGGACAGAGATCATGTTGATTAATAAGTCGAGAGGGGTCGAGTTACCGGAACCCAATGTGTGGTAGTAACTGGTCATGGATCACAAACACAGAACTCAGTTCCTGAGGACGGCTGCAATGAGACAACCCACCATGTACTCCTACATGGCCTCTCACCGCTACCTTTACCAAATCGTGTTCACACACTTAGCTCACACACAGTAGGACATGTTCACACACCTCTGATTCATCCCCGATGAATCAGACCTGACTCAACTCTAAGCAGTAGCAGGCATGACAAACAAGCATGAATGAGTAGGCACATCAGGGCTCAAACAACTCCTACTCATACTAGTGGGTTTTCATCTATTTACTGTGGCAATGACAGGTCATGCAGAGGATAAAGGGGTTCAGCTACCGCAGCAAGTAACAGTTGAATCGTTGTTGTCCTAATGCAGTAATAGAGAGCAGGAGCGAGAGAGTAGGATTGTATCGGAATGAACAAGGGGGTTTTGCTTGCCTGGAACTTCTGAAGATAATATAGCTCTTCATCGGTGTCATCGATCACATCGTCGGTATCACGTCTATCGAGAGGGGGCAATCACCGGCAACTGAGAAAAACACAATCAATGCAATGCACAATATGATGCATGAATGTGACATGGCAATATGCTGTGGTTTGGGCTAATGCATCTAGCAACAGGTTAAATGGGGTTGGTTTGAACCCTAGGTTCAAATTCAAACTCCACATGTGATTATTTAAATGCCATTTAATTGAATTGTCCTAAACAGTAGTGATAAGTTGTTCTAACATGCATGGAAATGGTACAGATGGATTCCTTGAATTTTTCTGATAATTTTTCATATATAAATTATTTCATTCTGAGCTACGGTTGAATTTCTATGAATTTTTGAAGTTTAAATCATTTTCTGGAATTTCCTGAATTAAAATAAATCCAGAAAATGAGTTATTGCGCTAGCACTAGGTCATGCTGATGTCAGCAGGTCAACTAGGCGGGTCCAGGTCAAACCTAACGTGTGGGGGCCACACGTCAGTGACACAGCGCTGGCTGGAGTCACAGACATGTGGGGCCGGTCAAAGGCCACGTCAGCGAGGTCAACGCCGACGCGTGGGGCCACTGCAATTAGATTAAACCTAATCTATTTTAGTTAGCCAGTTAGTTAGGCCGTGGGACCCGGCTATCAGTGGCTCTGGGGGGGTTAGCTGGCCGTAATTAACACTAACCACGCGGCCACGTCGGACACACCGGCAGTTAGCCGCCGGCGACCAAGCAGAGCGGCGGAGATGCTCGGGTTTGCATCTCCGGCGACCAAAGGGGCGGATGAGGGCGTCTACGTGGAGCTGGGACTCGACCGCATCCATCTGTGCAAACGACAGGGGCTGAGGTGGCCCGAGCTCGCCGGAGGCAAGCTCGCGGCGGTGGCCGGAGTTCGGGCCAGCACGGGCACGGGGCTACGCTTGGCGAGCGAGCGAGCTAAGAGGCTGGGCGGGCTCCAAGGAGATCCACGAGCTCAAGGTCGTGCTCGGACGCGAGTTCGGTGACCTGCAACGACGGCGACGACAGGCGTGACGGCGGTGAGCTTCCGCTGCGGTGGCCAGGGGGGATAGAGGAGAGATTCGACGGCGGGGAGAGAGGGGTTGGGAGTAGGAGCTCACAGGGAGGCGGTGCAGTAGGTTACTGGGCTCGGGGACGTCCTTGACGGCGCGAATCGACGGCGAGGGGCCCGGGTGCCCGAGGTTGAAGATGACCGCGATGGCGGCGTTGATGGCCTCCCGGGGTCGCGTGCTTGGCGTGCGGCTCTACGGCGTCGAGCCGGAGCTCGTCGCATATCCGGAAGGGCGTGGGGAGGTCGGTGGTAGCGGCGAACGGCGACGGTGGCGGCGGCTCCATTTGGTGGCTGCGCGCAGGAGAGGCAGAGGAGGGGGAGGGAGTGCAGCGAGTGAGGGAGAGGCGAGAGGGGCTTTGAGGCGTCTCCAGTCGTGATGGAGGGCAGGAGGTGGCAAGCAGGAGCTGGAGCCTGTGGCCTGCGTGGGTGCTCTCTCGCGGCGACAGCAGCAACTTTGGGGCGAGGGGAAGAAGACGACAGGAGAGGGGCCAGGTGGGCTGGGCCGCACAGGTGGGCTGCCGGCACAGGAGCTGGGCCGGTTGCTGCGTCAGGTAGGTCTTCTGCTCTGTTTTATTTTTTTCTTCTGTTTTGTTTTATTTAATTTCGTTTTGCCACTGTTTTGAATTTAAAAAATAATTCAAACAATGCCAAAAGCTCCTCTGAATATTTTTATTTTGCTAGATGGACTTTTCCAAAAGCTCATAAAATATTTCAGGGGTATTTGAAATTATATTCTAGTTATATGAATATAATTCAAATTCAAATAGCTAATGATTTAAATTCAAAGTCCCAAAAATAAATCCTTTTAAAATGTTCATTATTTTTGGTTTGGATCAAAACCCTTGCCAAAAATATTAAACAACTAAGAAGAGCATTTTGGAACAATGAATGAGATTTTAGGGTTTTTTTTGCCCTTCTTTTATTTAGGGTTTTGAGGCTTTTGAATTCCTCAGTTCAAGTTTCAGAAATTTAAACATGATGCACAGATGGAAGCAAGCATAGGTCAGGCCAGGACTAGAGATATGACAGTAATTTTCCCGGACAAGCAAAAATATGCTCGTTCCGAGAAAATAGAAAGGCCATGATTGAAAGATTTAAATTCAAACTCATTTGAATTAAATTCAAATGATTTGAATAGGAAGTGAGGTTTGGGAAGGTCCAAAAATGTTGAGATTTTCGGTGGAGCTCCGGAAAATGATGAAAGAATTTATTAAACAAAGTTTGAGGTCAAGAAGTGAGATAACAAAGGCATGGGGAATTATTTTGCAAGTGTGTCAAAGGTAATTCCACATCAATGGAATAATTTTATTATAGCTCCCTAATAATATTGAGAGGCTTTAATATGTTATAAAGAGAAATCACAAGTGAATTCCCTCAATTTAAATGGATCGAAGATCCATACAATTTATTTAGAAGAGTTTTAAAAATTAAATGACATGCTGGCATGATGACATGATGCAATGCAAAAATAAAAGAGCAAACACAAAAGAAACACATGGTGATCACGAAAATATGGAAGTCTTCTGAAGCGTCGGTCTCGGGGCGTTACAACACTCCACCACTACAAGAGGATCTCGTCCCGAGATCTAGAATGGCACCGGAGAGAAAACGGAAGAGGAAGAGAAGAGGTAAAGCTAAGTTGCTTCTTCGACAAAAGAGTGAAACCAAAGAACCTTGAGAGGTTGAAAAGCTATGAATGACGAGTACAATGGACAAGAAGGAATTGGAACCACTCTGGTTGAAACAAGATAAACAAGGAACAAGTACGATCAAATTCAGACAGCACTCCGGTTGAAAAGAGATGCAAGACTTGATAAGATGAAAAATAACTTGAAGAGATGACACAACACTCCGGTTAAATGGATAAGCACGAAAAGAACACGATCCTCAATATGAGAAGATGAGTCAAGAGAGCAACATCACAATGCCTCCGGAAGAAAGAATGGAAGATAGATCATTGGAATAACAGAATGGAGAAGAAAAATGCCAACTTCTGCCAAAAAAGAACATGGAAAGCACCCTTCCAAGAAGGTTATAACAGAGTTGTTGGGAAAAAACAACAACAAATGAATAATCTTGTAGTGGGCTTATGGAGAACTTCTCAAAAATTGAGGTGAAATTCTGCCACTACCGAAAACAATTGCTTGCTTGAGATCAACGAAGAGATGAAAACTGCTTTCGCCGAGAAGGATATGGAGAGAGCTTGGATCATTGGTAAGCACCACAAATAGAAACAATCCTTAGGGATGGCTTTAGGTGAAATATGACACAAGATAACTCCAACAAAGAGATTGATGGATTTAAAATACCTCATTCTTGACAATATGTGAATCCCGAAACATGAAGGAAATTGTCAAGAGTGACATAACACCATCTCAAAAAATAAGGTAGAAAGAATAGCACTTTGAAATGCAAGAAGAAGAATGCTTCAACGCCTCAAAACAAAACATGTGTTGAGCACCATGTTTAATTTTGAGTATAGCTTGGCTGATCTTTGCTTCGAGAGAAATCTTGAAGAACAAATGAACAATGAATGGAATCCTTGATGAACCACCATGTTGAGCCTCCATGAAGAACTCTGATAATAAAAGGATGATAGAAAGAAAGGGAAGTTGAAAACACAAGGTGAATCCTTGCGATGATTTAGATGGAGCTTCGCGACGAGATAATGTGGAAAACTTGGAACTCCAGAAAAGAAAAGATGAAGCATCTCGAACCGAGAAAAATGACATGATGAACAACTCTAGAAAGAAGAAACTAGATCACTTGGATGAAACAATAATAAGAATTACGTTATGCGCATCCTTCACCAATTTAAATTGATGACAAGCAACGGATTTGGCATACTACTTATTCTCGTAGAAAGAATTAGGAGAGATATAGTGCAAACTTGGGAAGGTATAGATGGAACCAGTGGTGGGATTTGGAAACAATGAATGAATTGATATGATAACGAAGGAAGTGAAATCTTGAACGAACCATCATAAGAATTGAAAATGAAAGTAGTAAAGGCACAATTCGCCGGGAAGAATTGAAAAATGAATGAAGGTACTTGAGGGGATTTAGATACATGAGAGCGAAGAGATCATGAACTGATTAGAGGATATTTGAACGATGCACCGCAAGAATTTGAGAACGAGAGCTGAAAGCTGAGAATGAATAATTCTGAGATGATGGGCTCCGGAGAATGAAACTGAAAAGACTCTTGAATTGCTCTGGATGGGTGAAAAGAATTCTCACAATCGAAAACAATTATGAGCGGATGTCATCAAGCTAGAATCATGAATCTTGAAGAGAATGGAGCAAGATTGAAGAAACATCCTTCTTCAGTCTTCAAATGTTGGGAATGATGATGAGAACCACCATGAATTATTGAGGCACTCCGGAACAATGAAAAATATAAAGTTTGAATCAACGATGAAAGAATTTGGAAGATCTTGGACAAAGACATATGACTGATGAAATTCATTCTTACGTCAAACTTCAAAAGACTTTGGGAATCGCTCCGGATAAATTAGAAGAGTCAGGTAAGATCCTGGGATAAGACCTGTGGTTTAGGGCCCACTAAAAAGATACACCATTGAACGATTTAAAAGAGAGATTGCTTCGGTTGAATTAAATGACTTGAATGAGATAATAATCTCGAAATAACTTGAATGGATTGAGAATGGAAACACGAATCTTCTGAGATATCTTGAGCACTCCGGATATGAACTGGGCAAGGTGAATGAATAAGAGAGCCTTGGATAAGAAATTCACATGGGAAGATATGTGAACCAAAAGGAAGAGATATGATCAACTCCGAAGCTTGAATTGGATCCACCCGAGAAGAAAAGAGAACGAAGAATGATGAACTGGAAGCTCCGTTAGTATCTTCCTGAGAATCACCGAATAAGAACGTTGACAGAAAAGAATGGAGAGACTTCCCATCAATAAAATGGATACCCGATTAAGAAATCTGAGTCCTTGAAGTTAAGGGTGGGAGGGCGGGGAAAACAAAGACAACTTGGAACAGATGAAACAAACACCGTTGAGAAAACTTAGAATTGATCTTGCGGATGGGGAGAATGATGGGATCATCTCGAAGAGAAGCGCACCGGTTGGAAATAGAATTAACATGACGACCTCAATGATCAAGAAGGATTAGTATTCACATAGAAATATGAGAACACCGTTTAGGAAAGGTATGGATTCAACATTTGACTTTGAAGCAACTCGGATACCACATATAAAACAAAACAAAGGATTTGACTTGCAGAATAAGCCGGAACAAACATATGATAGAGATTTCGTCCGAAGTTTTCGTGGTGGGGCCCACACGGGCTCGAGTGTACAGCACCATCATGTACAAGGCAGTGCACATGACATACGAAGTGGCCCCGAACCAGCATAGCCAAGGGTTCTTTAAGACATAACGAGACCACTGTAAAAATGACCGTGGAAAGGCGGACCACTAGACGTCGAACCCCAATCTCATATCATGCATCTGTCGAAAAGATATTCTAGGAGCTACTTGAATTCCCACCTATAAAACTCCCGAAACTTTCTGGTTATTCAATCTGGTGTTGGGGATACAGGGGAAGCAAAATATATCTCACCCAAACTAACAATACCTAGATCCAAGTTGTATCCATCCGTCAACACATAACCAAGAAACCTTTGGAAATCGTGTACCTCAAAATTCGAAAAGCATCCGTTATACGAGCTATGGCAATACTCCCGAACTCCCACCCCAGTATTGGGTGGCGTCGAGGTTATCTCACCAACAACTGCATAAAAGAGATTTTCGATGTCGGCAAAACTCAGGTATTCCAGGACTGCAACGATAAAATTGTGACGACAACACCTCGGAGCTCAACTCCCCGGGTCAATGCCACATAATAGACAGGAGGCACCAAGAACAATGTTCTCGTCACAAAACCATCGGAACGATTCCAAGATACCCGCGTGATCCTAAAAAATTATTAGTGAAATTTGAGGAGAGGAAAGTCAAATCATCTATGTCAAGAGACCTCACCAGAGCGACGAAGGGACTAAGGAGTAAAAAGAATCCTACTCTCCGATATATATAATCCTAAGACTCAAAACATTTTTTTCTAGACTCAACAACGCCAGCAAACAATCAAGCAGGGGGCTCCTAAGTCGGGGATGGCTCTGATTACCAACTTGTAACACCCATGATGCGACTATATCTCCCACGTGTCGAAGCACGACTTAGAGACATAACCGCATTGTGGTTTTGGAGCAAGAAGGGTCATCTTCACACAATCCCATGTAATGAACAAGAATGGGATAAAGAGTTGGCTTACAATCGCCACTTCACACAATGAACATGTAATAAATAATACATCATTCAGAGTACACACAAAGTCCGACTACGGACGAAGCCAAAAGAGAAGAAGATAACCCAACTGCTAGATCCCCGATCGTCCCAACTGGGCCCCACTACTGATCAACATGAAATGAGACATAGCAACGACCAAGGTCTTCGTTGAGCTCTCATCTGAGCTCGGTTGCATCACCTGCACTGGTATCATCGGCACCTGCAACTGTTGTGATAGTATATGGTGAGTCACAAGGACTCAGCAATCTCAAAGTTCGCGAGATCAAGACTATTTAAGCTTATGGGAAAGGAAGGGGTGAAGTGGTGAGGTTGCAGCGGCGACTAAGCATATATGATGGCTAACATACGCAAATAAGAGCGAGAAGAGAGCAAATGGAACGGTCGTTAAGCTAGCAATGATCAAGAAGTGATCCTAAACTCCTACTTACGTCAAACATAACCCAAAACCGTGTTCACTTCCCAGACTCCGCCGAAAAGAGACCATCATGGCTACACACACGGTTGATGCGTTTTAATTCGGATCTGGTGTCAAGTTCTATACAACCGGACAGTAACAAATTCCCATCTGCCTATAACCGTAGGCACAACTTTCGAAAGATTATACCCTGCAGGGGTGTCCCAACTTAGCCCATGATAAGCTCTCGCGATCAACGAAGGATATACCTTCTCCCAGGTAGATCCGATCAGACTCGGAATCCCGGTTTACAAGACATTTTGACAATGGTAAAACAAGACCAGCAAAGCCTCCCGCTGTGCCGACAAATCCCGATAGGAGCTACACATATCTCGTTCTCAGGGCACACCGGATTGTCCAAACTTCCGGTAGGCCAGCCCAGAGTTGCCCCTGGTGGCCACCGGCGGCTGACAGGTTGGACCAACACTCACAAAGATTGGAACAAAACACCAGGCAAAAGGCCGAGTCTTCCACCCTTTACCAAGTATATAGATGCATTAATTAAATAAGAGATATTGTGATATCCCAACATAATCCTGTCCATCGTGGGGCAATCTTCAACTTCACCTGCAACTAACAGCGCTATAAGAGGGGCTGAGCAAAGCGGTAACATAGCCAAACAACGGTTTGCTAGGAAGGGTGAAAAGGTTGGAGGCTGACATGGCAATATGGGAGGCATGGTAAACAAGTAATAGGTAGCGCAGCATGGCAATAGAACGGAGCAACTAGCAAGCAAAGATAGAAGTGATATCAAGGGTAATGGTCATCTTGCCTGAGATCCCGATAGGAAGAAGAACGAGTCCATGAAGAAGACAAACGAACGTAGTCGAACGAATCCTCACAACTCCGGAACGAAACCGAAGCTAACGAGAGAAGTAAACCGGAAAGAAGCAAACAACATGGTAAACACACGAGCATAAACATGTCATGATGCACAAACAAGTATGATGCATGTCCGGTTTAATGAGGCATGGCATGGAAAAGTGCAACAAACAATACTACAAGTTAAGTGGAGCTCAATATGCAACAAGTTGCATATTGACGAAACACCACATTCAAATATTTAGTTCTCTCTCATTTAGGCTAACCAACAATATTAAATGTTGTCAAACATGGCAAGAGGTGAAACATAATTGAACTAACTATTTAGGCAAGTTTAAATGAGGCCGGAAACAACAAACAACAATTCCAGAAAGTCCCCATGTCATTTAGTAGTTTAAAGCAAACACAATTTTAACCATTTAAATGTTGTTAACATGATGTGGATGACATAATCAAGGTTTATGCAATTTTATGAAAAAGTTGACATGAGCATGATACGAGGCATTTGTCGCCATGGCAGAAGGAAAAAGGTGCCACGGCGGTGAAACGGAAATGGTGCCACGGCAACATTCCGGTCCCGATACTCATGGAGGTACCGGTGCAAAAGGAAATGTGACGGATGTGTGGAACATGCAAAAGATGGTGGGGTGATCCCGGATTACCGGGTTCCCACGGGACGGTGGCACGGCAAAAGAGGGGCATCGCAAGGACAATTCGATCACGATGCAAAACTCGAGCATCTCATACAACAAAGCAATCGTTCACGGGCATCGTCTCGGCGTTATACCTTTGAAGCATGCATTTCGGAGCGGTTCGGGTTTTGTACGATGTAGAGGAAGTAGACGTTCTCGTAGCGGTCGTAGAAGAAGTAGTTGTACACGTTCGTCTCGGAGAGGTACTTGACAAATCCAATATCTTCGGGGCGACGGTAGTGGTTCACGGACGTCGTGAAAGTAGTCGTTCTCGTTTCGTAGTCGTACATGTCGTCGATAGTGGTACACCATTGGAGACATACACGTTCTGTAGATGAACTTGGCATAACCGTGCGGTAGTCGAACTTGGTGCTCGTGGTACATGGGTCTTCGGGCGACGGTAGATGTACACGGCAATCATAGTGGAACTTGGTGTTCCGAAGGGGTACTTGGTGTTGACGGTCCTGTAGTCGTACTAGACATCCGGTGAACTTGGCGAAATCCACGAAGGCGTCCTTGGGCGTTCCTAGTTGCCACGTCTTGGCAAAACGAAGGGGATCTTGGCGTGCTAAGGCTGCTGGTAGCCTGAGCGAGCGACGCAGAGGATTGCTCGAAGGGAAGCAGGTGCAGTGGCATGGAGCTTGACGGCGGGGACTTGAAGCGATCAAGGAGGCAGGGGCTCGGTGACTCGTGCGATGCAGGGGAGCTTGGTGCGAGGCTTCGGTTGCAGGGAAGGAGCACCACGACAGCAGAGGAGACCAGTGTGAACGGGCGCTCGTGAAGAGGAGGCAGGGGACTCCGGGCTCCTGGTGGAGCTCCTGGTGGTCGCCACCAATAGAGGAGGCGGCAAGGGGCGAGGGGACCGGGCGCAGGGAGCACCACTCCCTGGCTCGATGCGGAGGAGGTGACGGCGCGGGCCTGCGGGGCTCCGGCGGGAGTCTTGAGGCGCAGTGGCAAAGGTGTTTGGGAGAGGAGCTCCTGGTTCATGGCGCAGAGGAGCTCCAGCAGGGCCGAGGCGGTGGCAGGGGAATACCCTAATGAAGCGCAGCCTGATCCGGCGACGGCGGCGGGCTCCGGTGGCTGGCTGGTGGCGCGGAGGCGACGAGCAGGGGTCCGCGGGGACGGGACGAGGGCAGCAGGAGGGAGAGATGGCGGCGTAGCGAGGAGGAACATAGGGGATCGGGCGTGAGGCGCGGGAGTGCGGCGCTGGAGGGAGGACAAGGGAGAGACCGAGAGGAGGGGGTCGGGCTAGGGTTTAGAGGCGCGGCTGGGCCTGAGAGGCCAGTTGGGTCGGCCCAGGTGGAGAAAGAAGTGGCCAGAGGCCTGGCTGGGCTCTCTTCTCCCTCTCTCTTTTATTTACCAAAAGCAGTAAATAGCAAAGAAAGAAAAAGGAGATAAAGAAAGGGTTGGAGAAATAATTTGAGCATGGGGGTAATTTTCCCCGACTCGCAAAAATATGCTCGTTCCAAGAAAAATAGAAAGGCCATGATTGAAAGATTTAAATTCAAACTCATTTGAATTAAATTCAAATGATTTGAATAGGAAGTGAGGTTTGGGAAGGTCCAAAAATGTTGAGATTTTTGGTGGAGCTCCGGAAAATGACGAAAGAATTTATGAAACAAAGTTTGAGGTCAACAAGTGAGATAACAAAGGCATGGGGAATTATTTTGCAAGTGTGTCAAAGGTAATTCCACATCAATGGAATAATTTTATTATAGCTCCCTAATAATATTAAGAGGCTTTAATATGTTATAAAGAGAAATCACAAGTGAATTCCCTCGATTTAAATGGATCGAAGATCCATACAATTTATTTAGAAGAGTTTTAAAAATTAAATGACATGCTGGCATGATGACATGATGCAATGCAAAAATAAAAGAGCAAACACAAAAGAAACACACGGTGATCACGAAAATATGGAAGTCTTCTGAAGCGTCGGTCTCGGGGCGTTACAATAATAAACGATTATCATGAACAAGGAAATATATTAATAATAACTTATTTATTATTGCCTCTAGGGCATATTTCCAACAGTCTCCCACTTGCACTAGAGTCAATAATCTAGTTCACATCGCCATGTGATTAACACTGATAGGTCACATCGCCATGTGACCAACATCCAAAGAGTTCACTAGTGTCACTAAACTAGTTCACATCACCATGTGATTAAGACTCAATGAGTTCTGGGGTTTGATCATGTTTTGCTTGCGAGAGAGGTTTTAGTCAACGGGTCTGCAACATTCAGATCCGTATGTATTTCACAAATCTATATGTCATATTGTAAATGATGCTTCCACGCTCCATTTGGAGCTATTCCAAATGGTTGCTCCACTATACGTATCCGGTTTGCTAATCGGAGTCATTCGGATAGGTGTTAAAGCTTGCATCGACGTAACCCTTTACGCCGAACTCTTTATCACCTCCATAATCGAGAAACATGTCCTTTATTTACTCAAAGGACAATTTTGACCGCTGTCCAATGATCCATTCCTGGATCATTCTTGTACCCCTTGACTGACTCATGGCAAGTCACACTTCCCGTGCGGTACACAACATAGCATACTATAGAGCCTACGTCTGAAGCATAGGAGACGACCTTCGTCCTTTCTCTCTCTTGTGTCGTGGTCGAGCTTTAACTCTTAACTTTATACCTTACAACTCAGGCAAGAACTCCTTCTTTGACTGATCCATCTTGAACACCTTCAAGATCATGTCAAGGTATGTGCTCATTTGAAAGTACCATTTAGCGTTTTTGATCTATCCTCATAGATCTTGATGCTCAATGTTTAAGCAGCTTATTCTAGGTTTTCTGTTGAAAAACACCTTTCAAATAACCCTATATGCTTTCCAGAAATTCTACATCATTTCTGATGAACAATATGTCAACGACATATACTCATCAGAAATTCTATAGTGCTCCCACTCACATCTTTGGAAATACAAGTTTCTCATAAACTTTGTATAAACCCAAAATCTTTGATCATCTCATCAAAGTGTACATTCCAACTCCGAGATGCTTACTCCAGTCCTTAGAAGGATTGCTGGAGCTTTGCATATTTGTTAGCGTTCTTCAGGATTGACAAAACCTTCTGGTTGTATCACATACAACCTTTCCTCAAGGATATCGTCGAGGAAACAATGATCTGACATCCTATCTGCAAGATTTCATAAATCATGCAGTAATTGCTAATATAATCCCAACAGACTCTTAGCATCGCTACGTGTGAGAAAGTCTCATCGTAGTCAACTCCTTGAACTTGTCGGAAAACATCTTAACGACAAGTCGAGCTTTCTTAATGGTGATACTTACCATCATTGTCTGTCTTCCTTCTAAAAATCCATCTATACCCAACGACCTTACGACCATCAAGTATTTCTTCCAAAGTCATGGATCCTTTCTCGGATTTTATTGCCTCGAGCCATTCGTCGGAATCCGGGACCACCATCGCTTCTCCATAGCTTGTAGGTTCATTGTTGTCTAGCAACATGACCTCTAAGACAGGATTGCGTACCACTCTGAAGTAGTACGCGTCCTTGTCGACCTACGAGATTCGGTAGTGACTTGATCCGAAGCATCATGATCACTATCATCAGCTTCCACTTGAATTGGCGTAGGTGCCACATGAACAACTTCTTGTGCCCTGCTACACATTGGTTGAAGTGATGGTTTATGAACCTCATCAAGTCTCCACCATCCTCACACTCAATTCTTTCGAGACAAACTTTTCCTCGAGAAAGGACCCGATTCAAGAAACAATCCCTATTACTTTCGAATCTGAATTAGGAGGTATACCCAACTGTTTTGGGTGTCCTATGAAGATGCATTTTATCCGCTTTGGGTTCGAGCTTATCACGATGAAACTTTTCATATAAGCGTCGCAGCCCCAAACTTTTAAGAAACGACAACTTAGGTTTCTCCAAACCATAGTTCAAACGGTGTCGTCTCAACGAAATTACGTGGTGCCCTATTAAAGTGAGTGCGGTTGTCTCTAATGCCTAACCCATGAACGATAGTTGTAATTCGATGAGAGACATCATGGTACGCACCATATACATCCAATAGGGTGCAACTATGATGTTCGGACACACCATCACACTATGGTGTTCCAGGCGGTATTAATTGTGAAACAATTTCCACAATGTCTTAATTGCGTGCCAAAGCTCATAACTCAGATACTCATCTCCATGATCATATCATATATATTTTATCCTCTTGTTACGATGATCTTCAAATTCACTCTGAAATTACTTGAACCATTCAATAATTCAGATTTGTGTTTCATCAAGTAAATATTCTCAGCATGTATTCAAATCATCCATGTAGTAAGAACACAACGATATCCACTGCATGCCTCAGCACTTATTGGACTGCACACATCAAAATGTATTACTTCCAACAAGTTGCTTTCTTGTTCCATTTTTACTGAAAACGTGGCTTTCAGTCATCTTGCCCATGTGGTATGATTTGCATGTCTCAAGTTATTCAAAATCAAGTCAGGCTAAACGATCCATATGCATGAAGTTTCTTCATGCGTATACACCAATAGACATGGTTCGCATGTCTAAAACTTCTAAAAAACGAGTGGGTCCAAAGATCCATCAACATTGAGCTTCATCATGCGTTTTATACCAATATGACTTACATGGCAGTGCCACAAGTAAGTGGTACTATCATTACTATCTTATATCTTTTGGCTTGAAAATGTGTATCACTACGATCGAGATTCAATAAACCATTCTTTTAGGTGCAAGACCATTGAAGGTATTATTCAAATAAATAGAGTAACCATTATTCTCCTTAAATGAATAACCGTATTGCGATAGACATAATCCAATCATGTCTATGCTCAGCGCCAACACCAAATGACAATTATTTAGGTTTAATACTAATCTTGATGGTAGAGGGAGCGTGCGATGTTTGATCACATCAACCTTGGATACACTTCCAACACATACGTCAGCTCACCTTTAGCTAGTCTCCATTTATTCCGTAGCTTTTACTTCGAGTTACTAACACTTAGCAACTGAACCGGTATCTAATACCCTGGTGCTACTAGGAGTACTAGTAAAGTACACATTAACATAATATATATCCAATATACTTTTATCGACCTTGCCAGCCTTCTCATCTACCAAGTATCTAGGGTAATTCTGCTCCAGTGTTCGTTTCCTCATTACAGAAGCACTTAGTCTCGGGTTTGGGTTCAACCCTGGGTTTCTTCACTAGAGCAGCAACTGATTTGTCGTTTCATGAAGTATCCCTTCTAGCCCTTGCCCTTCTTGAAACTAGTGGTTTCACTAACCATCAACAATTGATGCTCCTTCTTGATTTCTACTTTTGCGGCATCAAACATCGCGAATATCTCAAGGATCATCTATCCCGGATATGTTATAGTTCATCATGAAGCTCTAACAACTTGGTGGCAATGACTTTGGAGAAACATCACTATCTCATCTGGAAGATCAACTCCCACTTGATTCAAGTGATTGTTGTACTCAGACAATCTGAGCACAAGCTCAACGATTGAGCTTTTCTCCGTTAGTTTGCAGGCTAAGAAAACTCGTCGGAGGTATCATACCTCTTGACGTGGGCACGAGCCTGAAATCCCAATTTCATCTCTTGGAACATCTCATATGTTCTGCACATTTCAAAAATGTCTTTGGTGCCTCAATTCTAAACCATTTAACATCACCAAACTATCATATAGTCATCAAAATGTGCATCTCAGATGTTCGCAACATCCACAGACCACGTTCGAGGTCCAGCACACCGAGTGGTGCATTAAGGACATAAGCCCTCTACTGTCCGCCTAATTGCTACTGTCAACTTTCAACTATATTTTCTCTAGGAACATATCTAAAATAGTAGAACTAAAGCGCGAGCTATGACATAATTTGCAAAAGGCTTTTGACTATGTTCAGGATAATTAAGTTCATCTAATGAACTCCCACTCAGATAGACATCCCTCTAGTCATCTAAGTGATTACATGATCCGAGTCAACTAGGCCGTGTCCGATCATCACGTGAGACGGACTAGTCATCATCGGTGAACATCTTCATGTTGATCGTATCTACTATACGACACATGCTCGACCTTTCGGTCTCTTGTGTTCCGAGGCCATGTCTGTACATGCTAGGCTCGTCACGTCAACCTAAGTGTTTTGCGTGTGTAAATCTGGCTTACACCCGTTGTATGTGAATGTTAGAATCTATCACACCCGATCATCACGTGGTGCTTCGAAACGATAAACTTTCACAACGGTGCACAGTTAGGGGGAACACTTTCTTGAAATTTTAATGAGGGGTCATCTTATTTACTACCGTCGTTCTAAGCAAATAATATGCATAAACATGATAAACATCACATGCAATAAAATAGTGACATGATATGGCCAATATCATTTTGCTCCTTTTGATCTCCATCTTCGGGGCTCCACGATCATCATCGTCACCGGCATGACACCATGATCTCCATCATCGTTATCTCCATCATCGTGTCTCCATGAAGTTGTCTCGCCAACTTATTACTTCTACTCCTATGGCTACCGGTTAGCAACGAAGTAAAGTAATTACATGGAGTTTGTTCAATGACACACAGGTCATACAATAAATAAAGACAACTCCTATGGCTCCTGCCGGTTGTCATACTCATCGACATGCAAGTCGTGATTCCTATTACAAGAACATGATCAATCTCATACATCACATATCATCACATTATTTTTGGCCATATCTCATCACATAGCATACCCTGCAAAAACAAGTTAGACGTCCTCTAATTGTTGTTTGCATGTTTTAGGTGGCTGCTATGGGTTTCTAGCAAGAACGTTTCTTACCTACGCAAAAACCACAACGTGATATGTCAATTGCTATTTACCCTTCATAAGGACCCTTTTCATCGAATCCGATCCGACTAAAGTGGAATTCGCCCAAGCAAATAAATTGGAGACACGAAATTATCGTCCTATGTGGGACACGCATCAATTGGCCCGTTGTACATCGAGGGTAGGTTCGTAACTTCATCCAAGCGTGCCTTCTCCTCGGCCGAAATGACATGTGGCGAATAATTCATAAACCATGGTCCGCAAACACGCTCTCCTCGCCCAAAAAAGCTCACACCCACTATTTCAAAACACGCTCTCCTCGCCCGAAATCGCTCGCGCCCACTATATTTTAAAACACGCCCTCCTCGCCCGAAATCGCTCCTGCCCACTATTTGGGTAGAAGCAAAGTTACTCTACTATACCCGACCCTCAGTACATAGACCCAAGCCAAGAAGCCTAAAGGTAGGGGTAGAACTGTAACTCCCCCTCACATTTCCGACAAATGCGTCTGTAAGACATGGTTCCACTCCCCTCCCAATTCCCCCCCCCCATTCATACCTCATGGGCGCCAAAATCACCTTCTCCCCGGGAAGCTCCCTTCTCCCGAGCCGCGAAACCTCAGCCCCTCCTCCATGGCGCCCCCACCGCACCAATTTCATAGCCGCCCTCCTCCCTAATGCCAGAGACGCTGTCCATTTGCTGTCGTGCACTGGGCCGTGTGCCTCTTACTCCGTGCTGCTAGAGCTGCCTCGATGACGGTCGCGTGAACCATACCGGAGCCGATTCACCCCTGCCGTTGTTCATGGTGCTCGAGCGGCTCCGACTTTGTATTCGGACAGAGTCCCGGCACTGCTTCCTTGTAGCCGTCGACCGTCGCGACATCGATGTTTCCTTGCCGCCGGTCGCCACCGCAACCGCGCCGACCTCACTGACTCGACAGCTGGACCTGCCTAGTTCACCATGCCGCCAGATAGGTCGCACCCTCATCTCAAATCACTTTATTTAGGAGTCAGTTGTCTGAATTTGTATTCTCGGCCAATCGATTCCCAATGGGAAGCAGCACCCCTCAAGGCGGCGGAGATACTAGGCTACCGGTTGGCTGGTGTCTAACGTAAGGGTGCGGGGCCGCAAGTTCGCCGCGGAAGCAGCACTAAGATGGCTATCTTAGAGTTCCGTGGGTTGGAGGTACTGCCGCCGCCGGATCTGGATGACGGGGAGTCTTTGTGGATTGGCCCGGGGGTGGCGCAACCACATCAGTGCGATGGGGCAGGGAGCGGGGTTTTGGCCAGGGCCACGGACGGCGGAGGAAGGCTGCTCTGCCGTTGGTCACTGTCTCTTCGGGGAAGATTCCGAACAGTGTCAGCTGGGAGGCACAAGACGTCCATCAAGCCATCCGCCGTAGATCGGACAGTACCAAAATAAAATAAAATCGTGTGACCCCAATTTAGTCTTCAGTCAACAGACGTGTGACCACTCTCGTACCTTGCTGCTGATCTCTTAGTGTATTTCTTCAGATCAAAGAGATATGTCGTTCTTAACAATGCGTTATCTTCATCTTCAGCCACAACGTCTTCCTACTCACCACAGCTGCTCCAACAAGGGAAGCATACACCAGAAGGGATCTATAGTCCCCTTTCAACTGTTCCCTGCATCGAATGCTCATGCCCGACATGGACATCCACAACAACTGCAGGGCCATTGACAAGTCGATGCTCACTCCTATGGATGGCGGCCAGATAGGTTGTACCCTCATCTTACTTGCATGCAACATTTATGGCTTTGTTATTCATCTAAGCAGGGAAAATATATTATCTCATTTCACTGTATATTCATGCTGAACTCTTAAAGGTCTTGTTCAAGGGTTAACGTTGTTCCATAGTTCACCTAAGATACTTGTTCTTTAGGTAATGATGTTCCATAGTTATCATCCATCAGCCAATGCTATTCCACAGGCTTGTGATTATAGTATTATACCACTTCTAGTATTACCTATGTTGTTCTTTAATACTTTTGTGTGCCATCTAGTTAATCTCGAGTACAAACGGTACATATTCTGTAGCTTTCATCTGTCATTTCCCTTTAGTTTTTGAGACCTGTTGCTGCTAGTTAACACTAGTCCTACTATTTATGTCGTCTCCTACAGGCACTCATTACATAAATCTAACTACTAGTTGTCTTCCATGCATGTCAGATATAATTGCACACACTGATATATCCACAAGAACCTCATGGAGCCAAGGTAGTCAGAGTCGGGATTTGGAGTCGGATCGATTTTCCTCAGACAGAATCGAGTCGTAAGATCGAGTCGTGGTATCGAGGATTCTACTATATTTAATCAAATAAGATATTTTGTATGCACACAAGAAATTTATATGGGTTCTATAGAGTTTTGACACTAAATATGGAGCAAAGAACGTACACATCAATGCTAGTTGTATTCCACTTATTTTTATAGCTAACCTGCCATCTAGCTCGCATGTATGAAACATATATGAGAGGGAAATATATAGAAAATTTAAACCTTCAATAAACCAAATTTACTTGGGTTCTTTTTGAAGTACGTGAATAGTCGATCACTTGTCTATCTGACCTGCGGTGCTAAACCTTATAGGGTCTTGCTCTTCTTCCCCGATCAATCTTTAAGCATCCTCCTTTACACGCCAATTCCATCTGTCGACAAGCCTGATACTCAATTTTGATGTAGGGTTTCTAAGAGCTAGATCAAAGGTGTCGGCAGCTGAGCGCTAGGACTTGGGAGGGGAATAAAGGGCCATGAGGTATATGAAAATTGGTTTGGATGATGGCATACTATTCTGCAACAACTAAACAAACGGCTTAGATAAATTCGTAGAATCGGACATAGTCCATAGCGTAGTCAGGATTGTATAGTTTTGTATAGGATTCTATGATTTGGATCGTGACTCAACATGGATTCTACCTGATCCGGATTCATAGTGGGATTTGGATCGACATGCTTCCATAGGGTCGTGAATTCGTAGGATTCTAGTAGCCGAGTCAGGATTCTGACTACCTTGCATGGAGCAATGTAAAGGCCAATAAACTTGATGTCAATGATACCCAATATGATGGAACATTTAAAGGAAGTCCTTCAGAAGACATGCAAAAAGATGATGAATCCTCTTCACCCCACAAGGTCCTTGCTCTAACTTGGCCTGTGATATGGGTACAACATGCATATAATGTCCTGGAGTGTATCTACTCTGTTGCAATGCCATGTGCTTAGCATGCTGATCATGCATGTAAATATGTCATGCATTCCTATTTTTAAGTACCTATTGCATTCATGATAACATGTTTTCAAATTCAAGTACTGTCATTCTACTCTATTGCAATGTCAACTACTTAATTTGGACATCATGCTTCTGAATATCTTATGCATTGTTATTCATCATTATGTACTTCATATGTCTACCATACCATGTTTTTTTACATTGAAGTGCTATTCTAGTGGTTTGTTGCAATGCCAACTTAGTTTCCCAATCATACACATGTATCTTGCCTTAGTTTTTTCTGTACGTATTCCGCTAGCATACAGTTTTACATTCAACTAGTGTTTTTTTGATGTGTTGTCCTGTCGTATCCCTAGCTCTTACGCCATACTACCTCCGTCCGGATTACATGTTGCCGAAATGGATAAAAAAGGATGTATCTAGAACTGAAATATGCCTAGACCCATCCATTTTTTTCCGGATGGAGGGAATACATGTCAATATGTCATGCCTTTCTATTTTTCAGTACCTATTCCATCTCTCTGTTGTAGCATGTTTTATAATTAAAGCAGCATTCTTCTATACAAGGCATGCAAGGGGAAAACGACTATGTTAGGTGATCCAAACGCCTTTGCAAAAGATCCAAACGACAGGATATAATAAACAAGGCCTTTGCAAAAGATCCATATGCCACGAGATAATAAACCAACTCCAGTTTTTATAGATACTTCTCTAGCACAGAGAAACCCAACTCCTACTGATAATAAGCAGATTCCAGTGGCCAAAGAACTAGTCTGCTCCAGTCCAGCAAAAATATGTCAACTCCATTCTACGAAGCGTGTGCGTATCCTTGCATCATGAAATTTTATAGCATGCCGATCATATTTTCTACATGTTTCTTACCCATCGTTCTTTTAGAAAATAAGCTTAACATATAGAAGAATTTCTGCACTCGTATCATATGTGAGGAAATATTCTTGCAGGAATTCACTATGCTCCAATGCAGATGTAAGTACCTGTTGTATATCACTATTTTTACATCAACATGTATTTTGTTAATCGTCGTGAATCCAACCTTTATCTGATCTAAATCTAGTTGGAGAAAAATGTATGATTAAAGGCCATAATGTTGATTTTTGTAAGGAAAACTACCTGGTAGTTTTGCATCCTGAGCTGCATGAGTGCACTATCTCATATCAGTGGGTTTGAATACTTTGGTTATGCAGTGGGTTTTTAGTGTTTTTTTACTGTGTTGTCCTATCGTATCCCTAGCTCTTACATCATACTCCCTCCATCCGGATTACATGTCGCAGAAATGGATAAAACTAGATGTATCTAGAACTAAAATACGCCTAGACCCATCCATTTTTATCTGGATGGAGGGAATACATGTCAATATGTCATGCCTTTATATTCTTGAGTACCTATTCCATCTCTCTTGTAGCATGTTTTATAATTGAATCAGCATTCTTCTATATAAGGCATGCAAGGGGAAGACGGCTATATTAGAATCTGAAGGGTTATAAACCAGGTCTTTGCAATAGATCCAAACACCAGCAGATAATAAACCAACTCCATTTTTCATAGATACTGCTCCAACATAGAGAAAACCAACTCCCACTGATAATAAATATATTCCAGTTGCCAAAGAACTATTAAGCTCCAGTCTAGTAAAAGAATGTGAACTCCACTCTAAGAAGCGTGTGCGTATCCGCGCATCATGAAATTTTATAGCATTATGATCATATTTTCTACATGTTTCTTACCCATCTCTCTTTTAAAAAATAAGATTAAACGATAGAAGACTTCCTCCATTGGGATCGTATCCGAGGAAAATATCTTGCGGGAATTCTCTGTGCTCCAATGCTGATGTAAGTACTAGTTGTATATCACTATATTTTTACATCAGCATGTATTTTGTTAATCGGCATGAATTTAACCTTTATTTGATCTAAAATTAGTTGTAGCAAAATGTTAAAGGCGCCAATGTTGATTTTTGTAAGGAAAATTGCCTGGTAGTTTTGCATACTGAGCTGCATGAGTGTACTATCTCATATCATGCACATTACTGAATTGTAGTGCTTCTCTGGTTGCCTATTCATTCATTGTGTCAATGTTGCTTTCGTATTACCTTACCTGGCTGATGATAGCTGTGCCATATTGTGTTAATTTGGTGTAGGCTAATTGCCGAAATGTTCGTTGTGTCAATGTTGATTTGCTATTATCTCACTTGGCCAATGATAGCAATGCTACTGTGTTAATTTGGTTCAGGTTGCTGAAGATAAGAAGACAAACTCTGAAAATAGCAAGGCCACACCATTGTTTCTTTCCAATAAATCAAGGCCAGGTAATATGGCAATAGCTCATGATTAATATGTTTGGTTCCCCTCCTAATTTATGTTATGATGAAGTGGTCGAGACACTCTCCACTATCAATAATACAAGCCTGCCAAAATCGCCATCTAAATCTGTTCAGTATCCTCTATCTCGAATGCAACGGAATAAATGTATGTTTTTGAAACAATTAATGGTTGAAGCAATGATGGAAATGGTGGATGAATCAGAGGTGCAGAGTCGTGCGACACAACAACTGATCAATGTTTTCAGAGACAGTGTAGCAAAGCAGCAAGAACTTGCCCACATGCTTATGGGCGTCATCTATGCTGAGGTTGCAGATTGTGACATTGTAGATCGTTAGGTTCTGCTCATTTATTTGCACTAGCATCAATCTTTGATTGCCCAGTGGATGTAATTTCCTGTAATATATGCTGGATGTGCAACGTTTTTCCCTGTATACCGTACCTTTGCTTGATCAGTTTTGTCCTGTGCATAATTGCTCATCGTAATGGGCTCAAATTATCTAATTTGGCCTAAAGACATGTACGAACTTTAGTGGGCCCATTAAGTTAAAGGGCTGTTACTAGGCCGAAACTTAATGGTCGGCCCTCTTACCTCCCGGCTCGTTAACAAGCCGACATCGAAGCGGGCAACAGGTGGCCCCAATTGATTTCATGGGCCGTTAACATGTCGTTCCTAAGTTTGGGCTACATATGGCCCAACTATACTGTAGGCCCTTAGCAGGCCGAAAGAGACAGTGGGCTTGTACTGGACTATGAAGAGCATGGGACGCTAAGAGGCTGAAAGTCAGGTCGTATTGTAAATAGCCCAACTGTGTTGTGGGCCTTTAGCAGGCCGAAAGAGAAACCGGGCTGGTATTGGACCATGAAGGGCATGGGCCGTTAAAAGGCCAAAACTAAGGTCCAACTACAAATGGCCCAACTCTTTTATGGTCCGTTGACAGGCCGAAAGGCACACAGGGCCGGGATTGGCCCAACACTTAAATGGGTCCCTTAAAGGCCGAAACTCAGGTCCGACTAGAAAATGGCTCATCTGATTTATGGGCCGTCAACAGGCTGAAAGACACACTGGGCCGGAAATTAGCCCAACATTTAAATGGGTCGCTAAAAGGCAGAAAGATGTTCATCCTGAAAATTGGTCGATCAATTGAATGGGCCGTTAACAGGCCGAAATCTCATCGGGCGATATTGAGCCCAAATATATAGTGGGCAGTTAACAGGCTCAAACTGACGATGGGCTGCAATGGTGTCAAATCTTTAACGGGCCATTGATGGGCCGAATTGGCACATCTCGTATGGGCCGTGGGCTTAAATGGACCTGACACAACTAGGCCTTATATGGGCTGGCCTGCAAATTTTTGCTGGGCCGACCTTTTTCACCGGAATGGGCCACTGTTGGGCCATGCCACGTGTCGACCTATCATAGGCGCCTCCTGTCCAATCAGTGGATGACATTTGTGCCAACGGTGAGGCAACACGTGTTTCCTGTGGCCAATGATGATGTTACACGTGGAAAATCCCCATTGGTCTAGGTTGTTAACGGGTTATCGGATCCAAAACCGGACCCGATAGCTTAATGGTGTTCCGTTACGGTGGATGCCACGTGTCGGTCACCCAAGACGAAAGCACTTCTGTGACGCGCGATTTATCGTCATGGAAGTGGACACTTCTGTGATGATAATTTTGGTAATGTCATGGAACACTTCTACGATTGGACATGTATGACTATCTTGATTCTCTCATAAAATCGTCATGGAAGTACATGCATGACAAAAAACGCGACCTACTATGACAAACATGTATCATCATGGAAGTGTATTTTTTTGTAGTGTAGGCAAATGGAAAACCAATGTTGGGCCTTGCTGGAGGAGGTTATTCAAGGCGAACTGTCAAGGGGTTCCCATAAACCCGACCACGTAAGAAACGCAAAATCAAGGAACATAACACCAGTATGACGGAAACTAAGGTGGCAAGAGTGGAACAAAACACCAGGCATAAGGCCAAGCCTTCCACCCTTTACCTGGTATATAGATGCATTAATTAAAATAAGAGGTATTGTGATATCCCAACATAAACATGTTCCAACATGGAGCAATCTTCAACTTCACCTGCAACTAACAACGCTATAAGAGGGGCTGAGCGAAAGCGGTAACTTAGTCAAACAACGGTTTGCTAGGAAAGGTGGGTTAGAGGCTTGACATGGGAATATGGAAGGCATGTTAAACAAGTGATAGGTAGCGCAGCATAGCGATAGAACGAAGCAACTAGCAAGCAAAGATAGAAGTGATATCGAGGGTAATGGTCATCTTGCCTGAGATCCCGCAAGGAAGAAGAACGAGTCCAAGAAGAAGACAAGCGGACATAGTCGAACGACTCCTCACAACTCCGGAACGAAACCGAAGCTACCAAGAGAACCAAACCGGAAAAAAGCAAACAACATGGTAAACACATAAGCATAAACATGGCATGATGCACAAACAAGTATGATGCATATCCGGTTTAATGAGGCATGGCATGTCAAAGTGCACAAACAACACTACAAATTAAGTGGAGCTCAATATGCAAAACGAGTTGCATATTGACGAAACACCACATAGAATTATTTAGTTTACTCTCGGTTAAGATACTCAACAATTACTAAATGTTAATTAACATGGCAAGAGGTGAAACATAAGAAAACTACCTAACTAGGCAAGTTAAATGAGGCTGAAAACAACAAACAACAATTCCGGTAAATCCCCACATGTCTTTTAGAAAATTTAATACAACAACAATTTTAAACATTTTAAATGTTGTTATCATGATGCAGATGATATATGCAAGTTTTTATGCCATTTTTATGAAAATGTTGACATTAGCATGTTACAAAGCATTTGGTCACCATGGCGGAACAAAAGGGGTGCGACCACAACGACAACGGAAATGGTGCCACAGAAACATTCCGATGATCTGACAAGTCGTCGAGATGTCGGTGCCAGAGAAAGTGTGGATGCGCGGAACATGCAAAAGATGGTGGGGTGATCCCAAATTACCAGGTTCCCACGGGTCGACGAAATGGCAAACGAGGAGCAACGTGCAAGCGACAATTCAATCAAGGTGCAAGCATGGGCATCTCATACAACACACATGCATTCGTTCCACGGGTGATCGTCTCATTGGTTATATCTTTGAAGCGTGCAATTTCGGAGCAGATCGGGTTCAATGCGGTGTAGATGTTCACGGGTTGTCGTGGAAGTAGTTGTACATGGCGACGGTAGTGGAAGTAGTGGTTCATGTTTCGAAGAGGAACTTGACGGATTCGAATCCCTTCGGGGTTGTCGTGGTACTTACAGTCTCGCAAACGGTAGTCATTCATGTTCGGAGAGGAACTTGGCCTTTGGGTGTGTAGTCGTCTGAGCATCCGTGCGGTCTTGAGGTTTGTGTACTTGGCGAACCCAAAGGCCTTGGTAGTAGTACTTCGCGAACACCAAGGGATGGTCTTGGCATGCAACGAGCAACGACGCGATCTACAGGTGCAGTGGCGACAGGGATCCGGCGAGGACAAGGTCCAGACGCGGATCTGGGCCGCGGAAGCCCATCTCCGACGATGGTGGCCACACTAGAGCATGAACGAACGCAGGGGAAAGGCAGAGAAGCTCGCGTCTATGGCGGCAGGGAACTTGGCACGACGATGGTGAACTTGCCGGCGTCTGGGGCGAGGCCGGAGACGTTAGGACAAGGCTGGGCGGCAGCGCGAATCCAAGGCGACGGGAAGGCGTGGTCTGACAAGAGGGAATGAGGCGGCGACCATCGGACTTTCTGCCGAGATGAAGTGGCGAGGCCGCCGACGATGGCTTGCATAGGCGGCCGGCGCCGCAGAGGGAGGAACTGGGGAGCTCGGGCACGGGCTCCTTTGCTCTGAGCGGTCGATGGATGAGGCGGACGGCGGGTCGGGCATGAGGCAGCAGTGGCGATGGGGAGGCTTTGGTTAGCAATGGGGCAACGCCATGGCGGCTGGAGGTGATGGTGCTCGCGGGGCAGGGCGGTGGGGTCGGCCGACGAGGCCGCGACCTTGGCGCAGGGGAGGCGACGGCACAAAGGAGGGGAGGCTGCATGGGATGGGACGAGGGTGTAGTTTGGGTTTGGGTGGAGGCCAGGCAGTGGAGGCGGTGTGGGTGGATGAGGGGGAGAGGGAGATCGATGGGTGTGAGGCTATGGTTAACAGTTGGTTAAACGGGCTTGGGCCAAATTTGGTGGGGAGGGGAAAAGGCCTGGTTCTCTCTCTCGCTCCCTACTTCTCTTCTATTTCAGAAAAAAAGGAAGGAGAAAAGGAGAGAAGAGCAAAGGTTACGGAAAGAATTGTGCATAGGGTTTGGAGAAGGATGAAAAGGAAATAATGAAAGGCGTATAATTTAAACTGCAAATGTGTTTGAGGGTGGTTCCAAACTAATGGAATAATTTAATATAATAGCTCCCTAAAATATTGGGATGATATGTTATAAAGAGAAATCACCATGTGAATTCCCTCGTTTTAAATGCACCGAAGATCCATGTAGTTTATTTAGCTGAGTTTTAAAAAGGGGGTCCAAGATGAAATGATGCAATGCACATGATGCAGAGATGAATGCACGAACAAAACAAAATCACAGGATGAAACTCGGAAAACATGGAAGGCATCTCGAGCGTCGGTCTTGGGGCGTCACCATTCTCCTCCACTAACAGAGGATCTCGACCCGAGATCTTAGGGATGGCACCGGAGAGAAACGGAAATGGAAGAGGTAAAGCTAATTTGCTTCTCTGACAAATGAGTGAGACCAAAGAACCTTGAGAGGTTGAAAAGTTTAAAGAAAGAACAAAATGGAGTTGAACACAATTGAGAGCACTGCGGTAGAAAATAGAAACAAGGAACACCATGTGAACCTTGGAGGTTGCAAAGGTATGAATGACGAGTACAATGGACAAGAAGGAATTGGAACCACTCTGGTTGAAACGAGATAAACAAGGAACAAGGAAGATCAAATTCTGGCAGCACTTCGGTTGAAAGAGATGCAAGACTTGATATGATGAAAAGAACTTGAAGAGAAGACACAACACTCTGGTTAAATAGGTAAGCAAGAAGAGAACATGATCTTGACAAAGCGTTATGATGATTGAAGAGAGCAACATCACAACGCCACCGGAACAAAAGAGTGGAACGAAAAGAACAGAGAAGAGAACAACAACTTCTACCACAAACGAATTTGAAAAACATCCTTACGGAGAAGGGTTGAACGGAGTTGTTGGAAAATCAACAATGAAAGCACAAGCTTGTTGTGGGCTTATGGAAAACATTTGAAGATTATGAGGTGACAACCGTCCACTAATGGAAACCATTCATTTGACTGAGATCACCAAAGAGATGAATAACTTATTTCACCGCGAGAATAGGTGGAAACTTGGATAATGAATAGACACCACAATTAGCAACATTCCTTAGGGAAAGCTTTAAGTGAAATCTATACCAAGACAACTCCAACAAAGATATTGATGGATTTAAAATACCTCATTCTTGACAACATGTGAATCACGAAACATGAATTGAAATTATGAAGAATGACATAACACGTCTCAAAAGATAAGGTAGAAAGAATTGCACTTCGGAATGCAAGATGAAGAATGCTTGAACTCCTCAAAACAAAACATGTGTTGACCACCATGTTTATTTTAGAGTATAGCTTGGCAGATCATAACTTCGAGAGAAATCTTGAAGAACAATTGAAGAATGAAAGGAATCCTTGACGACCCACCATGTAGAGCATCCATGAAGAACTCCGGTAATAAAAGGATGATAAAAAGAAAGAGAAGTCGAGAACACAAGGTAAAGCCTTGCGATGTTTTAGATGAAGCTTCGCGATGAGATAGTGTGAAAAACTTGGAACTCCGGAAGAAATATGAACAACATATAACTGAGAAATTGATGTCACGGACAAACTCCGGTGTCGCTATACAAAAGTAGGGGCTCTGCTTTTGACCCCTTTACTTGTGCACGGGCAGCCCGAGCCTCCCCCCACAGCCACGCATAACAGGGCGGGAAAGGGAAGCCAGATAGAAGCTGAAGCCACAAGGCAAATAGAGCAGCGACAAGGACCAAAGCCACAAAGATCAGATGGGAGAAGCAGTTTTCCCTGGCAAGGACACTTGCCGAGGGGGCCTCTGCAGCCCCGGCAAGACCCTTGCCAGGGCAGCTCGCCCCCGCCAGCTGAAGCGAGCCAAGTTTGAGCCCACCAACACTAGACAAACGCGTTAGTACAAGGCTCAGGAGGTGCCTCCGTGGTGGCATGAAGATCTTTGTGAAGACATAGAATACTCAAGATAAAATGAGGATAGGAAGGCAGCCATGCTCATCGAAGAAACCCACGAGACCCCCGGCAAGATCCTTGCCGGGGAAGCGAGCGCACCGTGGCAAGACCCATGCCGGGCCACCCGGCAAGACCCTCGCCAAGCGCACCGGCAGGACCACTGCCAGGCCCGAGCCAGCCAAGTCTTCACCGCCATTCGCATGCAGCTGCTGACCCAGCCAGCTAGGCAGGCACCTGCGTGGCAAGATGCAGCTCTTCGTGGAGGCTCCACCATCGCGCCACCTCAGCTGCCTGCCTGCCTACATGGCACCGCATGCCCTGCTGGCCAGGGCGCGTGTCGTAGCGAAGAGGAGCAGCGACGGACGGGATGGGCCTCGCCCTCGTCCCCGATAAAGCGAAGGGACACCTAAGCCTCGCATTAAATGTGTCTTGTCCTGCAATACGAGCGATAAGATCACAACGCTGTAGCACTTTCCACCTCCTGTGTGCCACTGTGGCAGCCCCTTTCGCCTATAAATGGAGGCCCATGGCACACGGAAAAAGGATTCGGCTCTTTGGAACCACGCAATACCTAGAGCGAGTTGAAGAGCTCAACAACACTAAATACATCCACCAAAGCAGGATCGTAGGGTTTTACGCATCTTTGTGTCCCGAACATGGGAAAATACCTATGTGTTGACTGCTAGTCCCGCTCTTCTTGTGATCCCCGCGCACCGCAACCGTAGAAGGGATTCCGGTGATCCCATAGGTGTCGTTTCCCATCGACATCTTTTGCGCGCTAGGTAGGGGAGTGCTATTGTGAGAATCTGGTCTAGCAGTTGACCTAGCTATTCTTCGTCGCCATGGCTCCTAAGAAGAAGAAAACCATGATGATTGGTTCGTCCGGAACTTGGTTGGTACCGGCGCGGACCGGCAGCGGGCCAGTCGCGGAGAGAACCCGTGGTGCCGCCCATGAACATCCACATCGCCCTGATGGTTCGGGCCTGGCGAGCGGTGTCATTCACGCACCGGGCGACGAGCCACCAGTCGCGGGCTCTAGAGACGGGGCCCTCCAGGGGCGCTGCCATCCCGCCAGACGGTGGCACGGCGGCCTCCAAGACACCAACACCGGCGCCCACGCGTGCTCTTCCCAGGTTGTGTGTGATGAGCACTGTCACCCTACTGGTGACCTTGCGTGCCGCCCTGGGAAGAGTCCTGTGCGCCCGTCACATGATGAGGAGGCCTAGCATGCGCACCGAGGTGCTGATGGAGGTGGTGAACGGCTGTGGGGCCGTGACGCGGCTCCTTATGACATGGTTAGAAGTCGAGGTGCATCGCAGCCGGTCCACACAGCTCTCGCCGCCACCCACACTAGCGGAGGCCCTAGCACGCGCGCAGCTGCTCCTCGATTTTCCTCCTACCACGGAAAAGCTAGACGAATGGAGGGACACCGTCCGGAGCCTCGTCGGCATCGCCAACAACGATGGGTGCGGCCGGTGGGACCGGTAGGCCATCGCTCTGCCGAGCTACCACGTGCCAGCAGAGGCCATGCCGGTGGCAACGCGGCCATGGTGCACTCCCCACCTCCATCTCGAGCGTCCCGGGCGACGGTCCGTCGCGGCGAGGCTAGTGATGATATTTCCATCGCGTCAAATGACCCACGAAACAACCGTGATCAGCGTCAAGTCCTTCAGGAGTGGGCTCATGAGGACGCTCGAACTACGATCGAGCGCCGACATGACGCGCGCAACTAGTCGGACAGGCGGGCAGGGCCCGCTACGGACCACCCACCACCGGGAGGCTACGGTGGCCTACCTTATGAGGTGGGTTGTTCGTCTTTCACTCGTGAGCTGCGGCAGTTCCAGTGGCCCTCCCACCGTACGTTCAAGCCCAACGTTGGCGAGAAGTACAACGGGAAGACTCATCCATCAGAGTTCCTCAGCATCTACATAATCGCGATGCAAGCTGCTGGGGCCCGTGACGATAAGGTGCTTGCCAACTACTTCCAATTGGCACTCTAACCTAATGTTATGTCATGGTTGATGCACTTGCCAGTGGATTCCATCTCTTGGGCGGATCTTTGCCATGAGTTTGTTCGCGCCTTTACCGGAGGTCACCAAGCTCATGGGCAGGCGAGTGATTTGCACATCATCCCCTAGAAGGAAGGAGAAAACCTGCGCAAGTACATCCAAAGGTTCAGCCGGGTGCAGTACAAACATCCCCGATGTTCATCCCGCCGCTATGATCAATGCGTTCCATCAGAACATGTGCAATCGCAAGATGCGTGAAGAACTAGTGAGGAACAAGGTTAAGGATGTAGATGAGCTCTATGATCTGGCCGATCAGTGCACTCGCGCTGAAGAGGGAAGGAAGTACACCGTCACCCCAGCGAAGAAGGGCCGACGCCGCAACAGGAAGCGCAAGGGCAAGGGCGTGCTAGCCGTCGAGGGATCCAACGACACCAGCACCACCAAGAAGACCAAGTTGAGAGACCCCGGCAAGGAGATTGTCGGGTGCGACGCTTGCCTGGCCTTGCGGCCGCCGATAAGCCAGGAGGCTCCAACAAGCAGTATTGCAAGATCCACCGCACCAAGGGCCATGATCTCCAAAACTGCCGGCAGGTAGAGCTGCTCGCCGAGAAGCAGAAAGCCGATTATGAGTGGCGGGACAAGGAGAATGGCCCAGATGGTGCCGAGGGATACGTCAAGAAGCGTGGCAGCCAAGGAGGCCGCCGCGGCAAGGATAATCAGCGAGAGAGGCCCACTCGGGGCCGCGACAAGAAGCAGGAAGACGATGATCATGATGGGGACGACGAGTTCGGCGACCATGAGTTCCAGAAAGCCACAGAGGCCATGTGCGTCGATGGTGGCGCCTCGCTGCATACTTCCAACCGCCAACTCAAGCAGTGGGCGCGCGAGATCACAGCGGTGGAGCCATTGTTTGACGCCCGGAAGCCGTTGAAATGGTCCAACACGCCCATCATCTTCGACACCGAGGACAACCCTGACTGCACCACTGCGGTCGGGTGCTTGCCATTGTTGGTTTCACCAACAATCCGCAACCTCAAGGTGACAAAGATGCTGGTTGACGGTGGGGCTGGCCTGAACTTGATCTCGCCCGTTGTGGTCAGAAAGCTGCAGATCCCTGATGGAGACCTCGAGGAGACGGGTATGTTCTAGGGGGTTAACCCGGGGAGGAGCCAGCCAAAGGGAAAGATCTCACTGCCCGTGACATTCGGAGGTGAGCTGAACCACAGGACAGAGAGGATTGTATTCGATGTAGCCGAGATCCCCTTGCCTTACAACAAGATCCTCGGCCGCCAGACGCTGGCCAAGTTCATGGCGGCTTCACACTACGCCTACAGTATCCTGGAGATGCCCAGGCCGATGAACATCATCACTGTCCCCTCCGACAAGAAAGATGCGCTAATCTGCACCGACCAACTCTACTGGGAAGCAGTTGCAGCAGCTGCCGCTAAGGCACCTGCTCCTGTCGACGGAGCCCTAGGAGAGAAGAAGACCGGTGAGACCCCTCATACCCACTCCGTCAAGAGCCCCTCTTCGGGGTGTTGTGCTTCCGTTGAGACGTGCTAGAGAGCTCCGCCGGCAAGAGCAAGAAGTCTAGAGCCACGCCACCAGAGACCAATAAGGTGCCTGTCAAGGAGGACGGCACGGGGGGAGCTTTTACTATAAGCTCCACTGAGGGAGTCCTGGACTAGGGGGTGTCCGGATAGACGAACTATCATCATCGGCCGGACTCCAAGACTATGAAGATACAAGATTGAAAACTTCGTCCCGTGTCCGGATGGGACTTTCCTTGGCGTGGAAGGCAAGCTTGGCGATACGGATATGTAGATCTCCTACCATTGTAACCGACTCTGTGTAACCCTGGCCCTCTCCGGTGTCTATATAAACCGGATGGCTTTAGTCCATAGGACGAAGAACAATCATACCATAGGCTAGCTTCTAGGGTTTAGCCTCCTTGATCTCATGGTAGATCTACTCTTGTAACCCACATCATCAATATTAATCAAGCAGGACATAGGGTTTTACCTCCATCTAGAGTGCCCGAACCTGGGTAAAAACATCGTGTCCCTCGTCTCCTGTTACCATCCGCCTAGACGCACAGTCCGGGACCCCCTACCTGAGATCCGTCGGTTTTGACACCGACATTGGTGCTTTCATTGAGAGTTCCTCTGTGCCGTCGCGATCAGGAAGGATGCCTTCTCCCGTCTTTAAAGACGGCACCGTCGTCAAGAGAGCTTTGGCCGCCGCCCAAACTGTCCGGCTAGGTGGTTTTCTTATGACCGCCTGTTCGGCCACCGCTCCGACGATGACCTCTCAGGTCATCAAAAGCGATCTTCACCTCAGCCCGGAATTCACCGAGCAGTTAGATCTGATTGAGCTCTCCTCTGTAAACGAGCTCTTGGATCGCATCGCCGCCCTGGGAGTCGCTACAGACTACGATCAGATTGGGCTTAAACCCGATCTGAGAGAGATTAACTCTCCTCAGGCCACCCTGTAATGCTCAATATGCGACCCTATCCAAAAGGAACTCGAAGGTCCCACCAAGGATAGACCCGCATATTGCAATGCTTTTGCAAGGTGGATATCATTACATCAACATTACATAATAGATGGGGATAGATACATAAGGCATAGAATGCCACACGAATACAACATCACAATACATTAGATCAACATCCGACTACGGATGAAGCACAAACAGAAAATCAAATGAAATCCACCCTGCTAGCCCAGGCTGCCGACCTGGAACCTATTCCCTGATCGAAGAAGAAGCAGAAGAAGAACTCAATGCAAGCAAGCATCGCTCTCGCATCATGATCATCGCATAACCTACACCTGCAACTGGTGTTGTAGTAATCTGTGAGCCACGAGGACTTAGCAATCCCATTACCATGGGTATCAAGACTAGCAAAGCTTAAAGGGAAAGGAAGGGGTAAAGTTGTGAGGCTGCATCAGCGACTAAGCATATATGGTGGCTAACATACGCAAATAAGAGAGAGGAGAGAGCAAAAGGAACGGTCGTCAACTAGTAATGATCAAGAAGTGATCCTGAACTCCTACTTATGTCAAACATAACCCAGAAACCGTGTTCACTTCCCGGACTTCGCCGAGAAGAGACCATCACGGCTACACACGCGGTTGATGCGTTTTAATTCGGATCTGGTTTCAAGTTATCTACAACCGGACATTAACAAATTCCAACTGCCTATAACCGCAGGCACGGCTTTCGAAAGATTATACCCTGCAGGGTTGTCCCAACTTAGCCCATGACAAGCTCTCGCGATCAACGAAGGAATAGACCTTCTCCCAGGAAGACCCGATCAGACTCGGAATCCCGGTTTACAAGACTTTTCGACAATGGTAAAACAAGACCAGCAAAGCCGCCCGATGCGCCGACAATCCCGATAGGAGCTACACATATCTCGTTCTCAGGGCAACACCGGATGAGACAGGCTACGAGTAAAACTAGACCTCCAGTTGCCCCGAGGGGGCCCCGCAGGCGGCTCGGTTCGGACCAACACTTAGACAAGCACTGGCCCGAGGGGGCTAAAATAAAGATGACCCTCGGGTTGGCCGACCCAAGGGAAAGGGTAGGTGGTGGTGAGGCAAATGGTAAAACCAAGGTTGGGCCTTGCTGCAGGAGTTTTATTCAAAGCGAACTGTCAAGGGGGTCCCATAAATCACCCAACCGCGTAAGGAACGCAAAATCCGGGAACATAACACCGGTATGACGGAAACTAGGGCGGCAAGAGTGGAACAAAGCACCAGGCAAAAGTCCGAGTCTTCCACCCTTTACCAAGTATATAGATGCATTAATAATATAAGAGATATTGTGATATCCCAACCAAAATCCTGTCCACCATGGAGAAATCTTCAACTTCACATGCAACTAGCAACGCTATAAGAGGGGCTGAGCAAAAGCGGTAACATAGCCAAACAACGGTTTGCATAGGAAAGGTGTCAAAGGTTAGAGGTTCATGGCAATATGGGAGGCTAGATAAAACAGGTAATAGGTAGCGCAGCATAGCGATAGAACGAAGCAACTAGCATAGAAATGATAGTAGTGAGATCCAGGGTAGCGGTCATCTTGCCTAAAATCCCGCAAGGAAGAAGAATGAGTCCATGAAGAAGACGAATGGATGAAGCCACGAAGATGAACCAAGCGTAGACGAACGAATCCTCACGATCGCAACAAAACAGGAACTATCGAAAAGAAGCACACAACATCGTAAACACACCACACATATACAAGACATGATGCACAACAAGCATGATGCATGACAGATCTAGATGAGACTACTCATGGCAAGAGATGAGGCAAACAAGAGCAACACATCAAGGCAAGTTTAAATGAGGCCGGGAACAACATATAACAATTCTGGTAAGTCCTCATATGCATATTTCGAAATTGGTCCAGATCTGAATAAACCTTATGTTCAAGTTGTTAAACATCAAGTTAAGATGCACAAGGATGATCTACATGAGATTCTAGTCAAGTTACATATAAAGTTCATTTAATTCGGAGCTACGGCCTAGAAGATATGAGCAAAACAAGTTAAACATGGCATTGATGCAAAATGCATACAAACATCAAGCAAACACCTCAAAACGAGGATGCAACATGATACTATGAAGATACATGCAATTCTAAGCAAGTTTCCTATAGAGCACACTCAAAACGGAGCAACGGTTCAACACACACACTCTATACAAGTTATAGCAACAAGCTGTCCAAAACAGCAACTAGGCATATTGCAAGCGCCAAAACAACATGCTACATCACCCCAACATGAGAACAAAAGGCATGGACATGATGTACAGGTAAAGCATTACAAAACATGAACACCGAGCTATCTCCAGAAATCACTAGAACATGATCAAACACACATGGTAAGATTGCAAGTTATAACAATTTCAGACTTTGCAGAAAATAACATCACGATGCAATGTTTAGAGCTATCAAACAACATGTTACAGGAACTTATCATGGCAAACAAAGGCATGGCATGAATCTACTAAATGCATAGATCAAAAGTCCCTTACTGACCATAAGCTAAAAAGGATCAGAAAATATGATGGCACCCACGTAAACATAGCAAGTTATTAAACAGATTCATACATGGCAGGAACAGAATTATGAAGGCATGTAGATGAGCTTGTGCAACTCACTACAGAGCAATACATGGCATGGCAAGGCACCCAACAGTAAGAAGGCATGTTTGTGAAGCTAAGCATGGCAATAGCAAGTTCATAGGGTGCATGGAACACTAGCTAAACACATGGGAACAAGTGAACTTAATGTTATCAGGCTGACAGCAACATTATGAAGCAACTTACAACAATGATTCAGGCATCAAGATGACCTCAAATGAATATGATGCAATGGAATGAAATGATGTACTCGTCGAGACGAACAATTTGACATATTAAACACACGAAACTAAGCTACATGCATGAAGATACGATGCAACAAACATGGCATGAGAATTACTGGAATCTGGGGACTTAGCAATTTTCGAAAAAAAACGACAGATGAGCGTAAAATACTATATAGCGCACGGGGCGAGGGATAGGGCTGCTCACAACTGGGCTAAGCCCAAGTTGGTGGGGAGGCTTGGCAGGCCGGCGCGCTGGGCCGGGGGCCTGGCGTTGCTGGGCGGAGGCCCACATGGGCGCGGTGCAAGCGGTCGGGTCGAGCGGCTCCTCCGCTCGACCCCGAGCAGGGCGGCGGCGGCGGCGGAGCAAGGCACCGGCGGCGGGGCGAGGTCCGGGACCTCCGGCGAGGCGCGGAAGCCGAGGCGGACGGACGGAGGAAGGCGCCGGCGACGGGATCCGGTCGCGGCCCTCCGGATCGAAGCACGGGGCGGCGCTGGGCGGCCGGCTCGGGCTGTGCTCGCCCGACGGCGAGGCGCCGGCACGGGGCACACAGAGGTGCGGCGGCGGGGACGGAGGCTCAGGGCGGCGGCCACGGGCGCGGCGCCCTGGGCGCGAGGACGACGGCGGAAGGCGGACGGAGGCGACGCGGGGCTCCGGCGGCGGAGGAGGGAGCGCGGCGGCGGGGAGCCGGCAGCGAAGGGCCGGGCCACGGGGCGCCGCGGCTGCGGGCGGCGGCGGCCGCAGACGGGTAGCGTGGGTGCGCATGGGCCGCGGCGGCGAGATCTGGGCCCGCGCGGGCCCGGATGGGCTCCGCGGGCCGGTGGCGAAGTGGGCGCGGGGGAGGACACGTGGCTGCACGCGGTTGGGCGCGGAGGCGGCGGCGCTGAGGTGGCGGCATGGGATTGGCCGGGCGACGTGGAGGCTGGCGGCGGACTTTGTCCGGCGGCGGGCGGACATGTCCGGGTGCGGCGGGGGCGATTTGATCTAGGGTTTAGACTGCGAATTTGGACGAGGGATGCCTTTTTATAGGTAGAAGGTGCTAGGAGAGTCCAAATGAGGAGCGGTTTTCGGCCCCACGATCGTGATCGAATGACCGAGAGCATGGAGGGGAGTTAGATGGGTTTTGGGCCACTTTGGAAGGGGTGATGGGCTGCAAAGACAGAGGGGCTTTATGGTTACCCGGTTAACCGTTGGAGTACCAAACGACCTCCAAATGACACGAAACTTGATAGGCGGTCTACCGGTGCTATACCAAGGCCACTTGGCAAGACTCGGGCCATTCCGAGAAAGTTTAACACCCACTCACAACGAGAGACAAAAGGGGGACGCCGGAGAGCATAGGAGCGCCGAATCGCAAAATGGACAACGGAGAAAAGGCTCGGATGCATGAGACGAACACGTATGCAATACAATGCACATGATGACATGATAAAATGCAACACGCAAGGAAATGACATGGCAACAACGACGAATAACTGGCGGACACCTGGCGCAATGAATCCGGGGCGTTACAACACTCCTCCACTAACAAGAGATCTCGTCCCGAGATCTTAGGACCGAGACGGAAGAGAAAAGGGATGAGGTGAAGCAAGAACTCAAGAGAAGAAGCAAAGAATCACTCCGGTTAGAACGAGATAAGAAACGAATAAGACTGAAAGGATTTAGGCAGAACTCTGACTGAACATGGAAGGAAAATAACAAGAACTAGGGAGGAAGGAATGACACTTGATGAAGACATGACACAAACCTCCGAAAAGAATTGAAATAGAATGAAAAGAACTTAGAAGGAAGCATTGAACGGAGTTGTTGAGAAAATCAACAACGAAAGAACCAGCTTGTCGTGGACTTATGGATAACATCTCGAAATTATGAGGTGATAACCCAGCCGCAAACGGAAATGAATGAATAGCTGAGACAAACGAAGAAATGCAAAACTCCACTTCAGAAGAAAATGAAGAATTACTTGCGCTTCAAGACCCGAGAAGGACATATGCTTGAATTCCACCGACAAGAATCTTCATGAACACTTGAGAAATGAATTAAATCATGAAGAACTTCGGTAACAATAAGGATGATGAGATAGAATGAAGGATGAAAGAATAAGATGAGCCTTGCAATGATTTAGATGGAGGTTCCGACGAAATGGCCTAGGAAATTGAACTCCGGAAAAAGAAAAGATGGGAACACTTGGAACTAGAATTTATTCATCAAGAACAAACTCCGAAGGAAGGGATTAACCACTTTGAGGAAATAAGAATAAGATTTATTGTATGCTTATCCTCCATCAAATTAAATTGATGACAAACAATGGATATTTGCATACTTCTTATTCTTCTTGAAAAAGGATTGAGAAGGAACATAGCACAAAACTTGAGAAAGTCTTCATGAACCACCGGTAGGATAGGAAAGAACGAATGAATTAAAAAATGATAACCAAGGAAAAGAATCTTGAACGAACCACCGTAAGAATTCGAAAATGACTAATGAAAGAGACTGAATCACCAGGAAGAATTAGAAGAACAATTATGCTATAGGGGATTTAGATGCAGATGAACTTAGAGATTGCAAACTGATTAAAGAATACTTGAACGAAGCACAGGGATAAATAGAGAATGGTAACTGGAATGATGGCCTCCGGTGAAAAGAAATGGAAAAACAACTCCTGACGTACTCCGGATGGATGAAAAGAATATCTGACAAACTGAAATGATTCAAGATGGATAACATGAAGCTAGAATCACGAATATTCGAGAGAACAAACAAGATTTAGAGGAGAACTCTTCTTCGGTCTTCAAAAGACAACGGAAAACACCACCAAAATAGCTGAGGTACTCCGGTACAATGAAAGGTAAGAGGTTGAGTCAACAATGAAAAGAATTTGAACAAGATCTTGGAAAAGCATCTGACCGATGAAATTCATTCTTACGTCAGACTTTGCAAAGAATTGAGAATAACTCTGGGGAATTAGAAGAGTCAGGCAAGATCCTGGCAAAAGACCTGTGGGTTAGGGCCCACTAAAATAGAACACCGTTGGAAAGGGATGTTGAAGAGGTAAGTGATGCACCGGAACAAATGAAATATTTGAATGAGGTGACAACCTCGAATTAATTCGAACACAGACGAATCTCCTGAGATGTCTTGAGTACTCCAGAAGGATGAACTGGCGAGAGGCGAATGAGCGGGGAAAACACTTGATCGAAGGAAAAGAATACGATCAACCGGAAAAACATGAATTGAGTCCACCGGAGAAGAAAAAGAGATGAAGAATGGAGGATGAAACGAGAATTCACCGGTTGAACTGATTGACGAAAGACTGAAGAGGTTCCGCACGAATGAGATAGATGGTCGAGAGAGAGTCAGACTCTGGGAAGAAAAAGGGTGGGAGGGCGGGAAAACAAGATCATCTTGGAAGAGGAAAATGACGAATATCTTGAAGAGAAAAACACCGGTTGAAATCATTGAGGAAAGAAAGCAAAGACTTCACACGAGTAGGATGGATACTCGATTACGGACTCCGGTTTCGAGAAGAAGAAGGGTGGGCGGGTGGGAAAAGAAAACAACTGAGGACAGAGAAACAACTTCGTTGAGAGCGAACTGAGGAATGAACTTGCAAAGACGAAGAGGCTCGAGTCGACTTGACGAGAAATGCACCGGATGAAAAGAGCTGAGAACCAACGATCGAAAAGCCAACTGCGTGATCCTAAAGAAAATTTGAAGGGGAAGAGAAGTGATTCAAAACACCTACGTCAAGATTCCTTACCAGAGCGACGAAGGGGCTGAGGAGTAAAAAGAATTCCTACTCTTCGATATAACTAGACTCCGAAACACAACTTTCTTCTAGACTCAACAACGGCCAAACTACACGATCAATCAAGGGGGCTCCTAGGGTCGGTCGAGGCTCTGATACCAACTTGTCACGCCCAACATGCGACCCTATCCAAAAGGAACTCGAAGGTCCCACCTGTCAGTGGGCCCCAGCGCCACTGACTTTTAATTAGGATTAAATTAACCCCTGTTTAACCCCCCTGTCACTGACGTGTGGGTCCCACACGTCAGGTTTGACCCCAGCCAGCCGCAGTTGACCGCTGACGTCATGCTTACTCAATGCTGACGCAATATATGATTTCTGGATTTAAATTTAATCAGAAAATTCCAGAAATTGTTTTAAACTTCAAAAATTCATATCAATTCAACCGTAGCTCAGATTGAAATGTTTTATATATGAAAAATTATCAGAAAAATGCAATCTTTCCAACTGTACTCGTTTCATGCATGAAAAACCAACTTATACATGCTGAATATGAGAAAACACATTATGGCATATATAGGAGTTTAATTTGGAGATGCATTTGAACCTTTGGTTCAAATGGACTTCAAACCAAATGAATACTAGTTGCATTAGCTCAAACAACATCACATCTTCATGCCATGTTCATGCATCATATTGTTGCATATGTTTGTGTATTGATTGCCGGCACCGTTCCTTCTCGATAGGTCTTGCTCCGGAGACCGTTCCAGAGTACCTGTCTGTGAAGCAGTGCCTCCTCTGTTGATTTACCAGGCAAGCAAACCCCCTTGTTCATTTCGATAAAACCCTACTCTCTCGCTTCTGCTCTCAGTTATTGCATTAGGACAACAACGATTCATCTGCTACTTTGTGCTGCGGTAGTTGAACCCATTCCTCTGCATGACCTGTCATTGCCACAGTAAATAGTTGAAACCCACTAGCATGTGTAGGAGTTGATTGAAGCCATTGTTGTGTTCCTACCATGCTATGCCTGCTATTGCTTAGAGTTGTGTCAGGTCTGATTCATTGGGAATGAATTGGAGTGTTACGATATGTTCTGATGCTGAGAGTTAAGTGTGTGAACACGATTTGGTAAAGGTAGCAGTGAGAGGCCATGTAGGAGTACATGGTGGGTTGTCTCACTGGAACCGTCCTTAAGCACTGAGTTCTATGTATGTTGTCCAATGACTCGATACTACCACACATTGGGCTCCGGGCGCTCCAAGCCCTCTCGACTTATTAACCGACTTGATCTCTGTCCAGGAGTCGCAACTAGTTTCTGGTGTTTGTAGGTAGTGCTATTTTTCTACTAAGTGGCACCCGGCAGGGTGGGCTTGGGACAGACTAGGCACACGTGGCCTGGTGTACCGAGTGGCACCCGGATGGTGGGCTCGGGAACCCTGTACACATCGTTTGGGGCCGTAAGCGACACCCCGGCCGGATCTCCTTGCGGATGGAACCCGAATAGGCGATAAACCTGGACTAGAGTCTTGTGTGGTTAGTCAGGTCGTGGCCGACACCCTCGCCAGGCTTCCGCTTGAAGGTTGCCGAGATACATGACGTGTACATGGCGGTAAGTGGCGAGAGCGTGTGTGAAGAAGTACACCCCTGCAGGGTTAACATGATCTATTCGAATAGCCGGGTCCGCGGTTATGGACTTCTCGGATGCTTACATGGTACATAGACAACTTGAAGTGGATACTCTAAAATGCTCAAGACAAGTGTGAGTGCTATGGATGGCCTTCTCGTAGGGAGACGGGGATGAATCCATAGTAGTGTATTTTATGGTGATTAGTGGACTCGTGTACGTTGTCTCACCTCCAGAGTTTCTGGTAATCGTAGAACAAGATAGCCATAGAGTCAAAGTTGGCTTGCTGCAACTAAACCCCACATTACCTTCTTGATACACATACATGTATGATAGGATCTGATGTAAGTCTTGCTGAGTACCTTTGTACTCATGTTGCTTTATTTATGTTTTTGCAGCGAAGACTTTGGTCTTACTAGGGTTCTCATGGACTTCGACTAGTAGCTAGTACCTCAGCTACGATCTTGATCGGACGTTGTAGATAGTCAGGCTTTCAGCCTTTTTCATTTGTAGATGTCTGTACCCAGACATGTAATGCTTCCGCTTGTTGTTTGTATGCTCTGTATGATGGGTTTTGTGACCCCTGTTTGCAATAGATGCTATGATGGCTCTTCTGAGCCTTTATCTATTTGAGTTGTTGAGTTATGCTGTGATGCCATGTTGTACAGCACATACTTGCATGTTATGCGTACGTGTAATGTGTATTGCTATGTGTGGGATCTGACTATCTAGTTGTTTATCCTTAGTAGACTCTCTTACCGGGAAATGTCTCCTAGTGCTTCCACTGAGCCCTGGTAGCTTGCTACTGCTCCGGAACACTTAGGTTGGCCGGCATGTGTCCTTCTTCGATCCTGTGTCTGTCCCTTCGGGGAAATGTCACGCGATGAATACCGGAGTCCTGCTAGCCCGCTACAGCCCGGTTCACCGGAGTCCTGTTAGCCCAGTGCAACAGCCTGGATTCACTCGCTGATGACCAACACGTTCGATGCTGGGTCATGGATGCCTGTCCCTATAAGTTAGTGCCACTTTGGGTTTACGACTAGCCATGTCAGCACGGGCTCTTTATCATATGGATGCTAGCGACACCATCATATACGTGTGCCAAAAGGCGCAAACGGTCCCAAAGGTAAGGCGACACCCATGGGGATACCGTGCGTGAGGCCGCAAAGTGATATGAGGTGTTACATGCTAGATCGATGTGGCATTGAGTCGGGGTCCTGACATTTATTTCCCAATCTATATTATAAAAATACCAAAAATATTATCTTATTATCTCCGTCAGATCTCACTTTCGCAAGTTACCGTGAAGGGATTGACAACCCCTTTATCGCGTTGGGTGCGAGGTTCTTGTTTGTTTGTGTAGCTACGAGGGACTTCTGTGGAGCCGCTACTGGATTGATACCTTGGTTCTCAAAAACTGAGGGAAATACTTACGCTACTTTGGTGCATCACCCTTTCCTCTTCAAGGGAAAACCAACATAGTGCTCAAGAGGTAGCAAGAAGGATTTCTGGCACCATTGCCGGGGATGTCTTCGCTCAAGTCAAGATATACCAAGTACCCATCACAAATTCATCTCCCTCACATTACATTATTTGCCATTTGCCTCTCGTTTTTCTCTCCCCCACTTCACCCTTGCTGTTTTATTCACCCTCACTTTACCGTTTGCCTTCCCTTTGCCATGTCTGAATCAAAAGGAACTAAGGGTTATTTCCAGGGTTTTCGTACCTCGGATAGTCCCTCTATCCTCTCTAAGCTCATAAATAATGATGCTATGGAAAGACCTACCGGGGTTATCAATGAAGTTTGAGTAATTTCAATGAAGATGACTCCGTAATTTTTCGTTATTTACTTGATGAGACTTTAAAAGATGCTTGGGATAGGCTATTAAGGATTCGAGCTAGCTATGTGCCACAATATCAAACTGAGATTTAATTAAAAATATTTTATATTGGATTACCCGCTTCTTTCAAGCAAGTTCTAGATTCTATATTTGATGGAGGTTTTCTTGAAGGGGATGCTATAGATATCATGAATGATAAATTTGAATCCACTACTCTCTTATGCTTTTATCAAAACGAAATTATCAAAGAGATGAAGGCTAGCTTAGATGAAAATTTCCGTAACGTGCTTAATCTTAATTCCTCCATTAATGGCAATGTGCTTTCCCAAAATAGAAGGATGAATGCTATAGAAAGGAAATTTTCCCTTTTCTTTCCCAACACCAAGGATGGCAATACTTAGATCTATTCTCGCTTTTATGCCTAGCTAGGGGCGTTAAACGATAGCGCTTGTTGGGAGGCAACCCAATTTTTTTGTTCCTTCCTTTTTGCTTCTGTTTAGTAATAAATAATTCATCTAGCTTATGTTTAAATATGGTTTTATGTTTTAATTAGTGTTTGTGCCAAGTAGAACCTATAGGATCATCTTGGGTGATAGTTAATTTGATTCTGCTGAAAAACGGAAACTTTTGCGCGCATGAGAATAATTTTAATAAATCACAGAAACGTGATTTTTCATTGATTATTTTTGCAGTAGATCAGTGGAAAAATTTCCTAGGACTTCCTATTTTGGAAGGATTATTAGAGGTCCAGAAGTATTTGAAAGTTACAGATTGCTACAGACTGTTCTGTCTTTGACAGATTCTGTTTTTGGTGTGTTGTTTGCTTATTTTGATGTATCTATGGCTAGTATCGGGGGCTATGAACCATAGAGAAGTTCGAATACAGTAGGTTTAAAACCAATATAAATAAATAATGAGTTCATTACAATACCGTATGTGGTGGTTTTTCTTTCTTGCACTAACGGAGCTCATGAGGTTTCCTGTTGAGTTTTGTGTTGTGAAGTTTTCAAGTTTTGGGTCAAGATTGGATGGACTATGGAATAAGGAGTGGCAAGAGCTTAAGCTTGGGGATGACCATGGCACCCCAAGATAATCCAAGGATAACCAAAATCCTAAGCTTGGGGATGCCCCGGAAGGCATCCCCTCTTTCGTCTTTCTGTTCTTCTCTGTCTTCTTTGGTTTGCAGGGCACGAAAGTATCCTTGCCAAGCTATTTTGGAAGAAAGGGAACAGATCAGCGTCCGGACCCCGGCAAGCCAGAATCGCCGGGGGCTGCAGGAACAAGGATCCATCCACGGCAAGCCAAGGTTGTGGGGGATGCAGATCCAGATAAGTTCTCCATCCTCTATCGTGCAATTCGTTATGGACTGGGATACGCGAAACCCCGTTTTATCTCTGAGCTACCGTGGTCCCCTTTCTCGGCACCCAAGGGTTATCCCCTGGGTCCGAATTTGGTCATAGCCGCGGCAGCAAAGAAGAGGAACGAGGCACCTAAGCCCACCTCATCCCTGCCTCCACCTAGAGCGTGAGAAAGGTCAAGTGAAGTGGGGGGACGGCAAGGCCTGTTGCCGGGCGGGAAAAAAACATTTATCTTGAAGATGACAGGGATTCACTCCTTGTCGTGGGTTCCACCCGCGAACGAAAAACCCGGCAAACATCCCTTTTTCATTAAAAAACATCCCGTACGGGTACAGTCCATACGAAACGAAAAACATGAACAAGGGGATTACAAGTTCTAAAGTTAACAAAGGCCTGAGGGCTTACAAGACTAAAAACATATAAGGTGCCCGTAAACCCTTTCTTGTCCTCTGCTCATGAAATGGAACAAGAAAGTAGAAGGGCAAAAGTGGCGCTTAGGCGAGCTACGAGTGGCAGAAGACACCAAGAGAGCATCTCGGTGGCCGTCCAAGGGCTGGATGGTGATGGCAGCGTCGGAGGTAGAGCTCGAAGACGAGGCGGTAGGACGTCAATACGCGACGAAGGTGTCGGTGCCCGCATACTCCGACTTGACGGCCTTGCCACCCGCCCTCTTCCTATCTGCAGCCTCCCAATGCCAGCCGCCCAAGGAGATGACCCCGAGAAGTTCAAGGAGCCGGCGACACAGATGATGGGGTCACCGGTGCCGCTTGGAGCGGCGCCCGACACCTAGTCGGACCCGTCATCCTGCCACCCGCTGCCCTCATCGTCGCTACTGTTGTCTTCCTCGCCACTCTCGCTTGAGGAGGAGTCTTCATTGTCGGACGAGCTCTCCACGCAGCACCCACGCGAGGCTCGATGTGCCCGAAGATCTTGACGGACAGGAGGCCACCCTCCATTAGTTTGAAATGGAGAATGAGCCCATCCATCAAGCTGTGGAGACGAGGGAAGGTCTTCCATCCTCGGTGAAGATACATGACATGAGGGGCGGGGAACTCGACGTCGGCCCATGTGCTGCTGTTCCTGCAACACCTCATATGCAGCCGCAACGCCTGCGGCGGATCCAACTCCATTTCCTGCTGGAATGGAGTCGAGAGGCGAGGGCGACGATGCAGGAGCTGGCGCAGCCTGACGAAGAACTCGCAGGGATTGTCCCCGGTGTGGCCCTCCATCGGAGGAAGGGCTGCCGACGGAGGCGAGGCTGATCTGCCGCCACGTCCTCCTCTCCCTCGAGCACCATGACGGCCTCAACCTCGCGCCCTCCCCCTTCCTCTAGCGGCCGGCTCCGCCACTACGAGCTCTTGGGGAGAAGCGATGCGCTGTCTGGCCGAGACCCTCGCCACCACCGATGATGCATCGCCACGCCCCCTCACCATAGCAAAAGAAGAAGGGAAGCAGGAATGGGGAGAGGCAAATGGCGAAGAGTTGAGAGGCACCGTTCCTCCTGCTCCCCTCTTTATGAAGGGGCGGGGGCGAGGCACGGCCGCCCACACTCAGCCAATCCGGCTCGTTGAAGTGACAGTTAGCGGGGCCGTCAACCGCCCTCCCAGCTCCATTGAAGGCACGTGGGAATCGTCCCGCACGCGCGCGACTTCCCTCGTCCCGCGCGCCTCCCATTCGCTCTGTGTTATGCATGCAGCGAGCGTGGCGCAAGGGGTGGGCGCAGTGGGACACATGGAACGACGGTTCCCAAGCGAGGGCGGTAAATGGGAGGCGGGCCTGCGGTCTCAAGAGACACACACAAGCCGCCTCTTTACTATCCACCACAAGGTGAAGCCAGCATGCCCACGTCACGCGCGTGCGCGACCCTTACATTGCGCATTCAACGCGGGTCGGGGGGAAGTGCAGCGGACGGAACAGTGTCCGCGGTAAAAACCCGCCCCAACTGCCCGCACACCGTTCCGGGCCTGGCCCAACAACGTGCTCCTCTTATGTGTGGCCCAGGCCCGGGGGCTCCCATCGGTGTACAAAAGTAGGGGCTCTGCTTTTGACCCCTTTACTTGTGCATGGGCAGTCGGAGCCTCCCGCGACGGCCACGCATAACAGGGCGGGAAAGGAAAGACGGAGAGAAGCTGAAGCCAAAAGGCAAACAGAGCAACGACAAGGACCAAGGCCACAAAAAAGATCAGATGGGCGAAGCAGTTTTCCCCGGCAAGGACCCTTGTCAGGGGGGCCTGTACAGCCCCGGCAAGACCTTTGCAGGGGCAGCTCGCCCCCAACAGCCGAAGCGAGCCACCTTTGAGCCAACCAATGCTAGATAAACGCGTCAGGACAAGGCTCGGGAGGCGCCTCTGTGGTGGCATGCAGATCTTTGTGAAGACATAGAGTACTCAAGATCATATGAGTATAGGAAGGCAACCATCCTCACCGAAGAAACCGATGAGACCCCCGGACAGATCCTTGCCGGGGAAGCCAGCGCACCACGGCAAGACCCTTGCCGGGCCACCCGGCAAGACCCTCGCCAAGCGCACCAGCAAGGCCACTGCCAGGCCCGAGCCAGCCAAGTCTTCGCCGCTGTTTGCGTGCAGCTGCCGACACAGCCAGCTGGGCAGGCACCTGTGTGGCAACATGCAGCTTTTCATGGAGGATCCACCATCGTGCCAACTCAGTTGCCTACCTCCCTGTTGGGGAACGTTGTAGAAAATAAAAAAAAATTCTACGGTTTCACCAAGATCAATCTATGAGTTCATCTAGCAACTAGAGAGAGGAGTGCATCTACATACCCTTGTAGATCAAGCGGAAGCGTTCAAGAGAATGGGGTTGAGGGAGTCGTACTCGTCGTGATCCAAATCACTAGAGATCCTAGCGCCAAACGACGGCACCTCCGCGTTTAACACAAGTACAGTCAGCGTGATGTTTCCTCCTTCTTGATCCAGCAAGGGGGAAGGAGAGGTTGATGAAGATCCAGCAGCACGACAGCGTGGTGGTGGATGCAGCAGGGATCCCGGCAGGGCTTCACCAAGTGTCTGCGGGACGGAGAGGTGTAGCAAGGGGGATGGGAGGCGCCAAGTGCAAGGGTCCGGCTGCCCTCCCTCCCCCCTCTATATATAGGGTCCCCAGGGGGCTCCGGCCCTAGGATATGGGATCTCCTAGGGGGGCGGCCAAGGGGGTGCCTTGCCCCCCAAGGCAAGTGGAGGCGCCCCCTCCCCTAGGGTTCCCAACCCTAGGTGCAGGGGGGGCGCACCATAGACCCCCGGGACCCTTCCGGTGGTCCCGGTACAATATCGGCGACCCCCAAAACAACCTCGATGGCCGAAACTCGACTTCCCATATATAATTCTTTACCTCCGGACCATTCCGGAACTCCTCGTGACGTCCGAGATCTCATCCGAGACTCCAAACAACTTTCGGTTTGCTGCATACAAATACCTCTACAACCCTAGCGTCACCGAACCTTAAGTGTGTAGACCCTACGGGTTCGGGAGACACGTAGACATGACAAAGACGGCTCTCTGGTCAATAACCAACAGCGGGATCTGGATACCCATGTTGGCTCCTACATTCTCCTCGTTGATCTCATCGGATGAACCAAGATGCGAGGATTCAAGCAACCCCATATACAATTCCCTTTGTCAATCGGTATGTTACTTGCCCGAGATTCGATCATCGGTATCCCAATACCTCGTTCAATCTCATTACCGGCAAGTCACTTTACTCGTACCGTAATGCATGATCCCGTGACCAGACACTTGGTCACTTTGAGCTCATTATGATGATGCATTACCGAGTGGGCCCAGAGATACCTCTCTGTTATACGGAGTGACAAATCCCAGTCTCGATCCGTGTCAACCCAACAGACATTTTGGGAGATACCCGTAGTATACCTTTATAGTCACCCAGTTACGTTGTGATGTTTGGTACATCCAAAGCACTCCTACGGTGTCCGGGAGTTACACGATTTCATGGTCTAAGGAAAAGATACTTGACATTGGAAAAGCTCTAGCAAACGAACTACAAGATCTTGTGCTATGCTTAGGATTGGGTCTTGTCCATCACATCATTCTCCTAATGATGTGATCTCGTTATCAATGACATCCAATGTCCATAGTCAGGAAACCATGACTATCTGTTGATCAACGAGCTAGTCAACTAGAGGCTCACTAGGGACATATTGTGGTCTATGTATTCACACGTGTATTATGATTTCTGGAAAATACAATTATAGCATGAATAAAAGACAATTATCATGAACAAGGAAATATAATAATAATCCTTTTATTATTGTCTCTAGGGCATATTTCCAACAGTCTCCCTAACGGTGTCCTGTACTACGGGGTACTCAACGCGTCGTCTCTTGATCAGTTGAATTGGGCCGAGGACCCCCATGGCCATATACTCATGGGCCAGTCCGGACAGCTGCCGCCTACAAGGAAGAATCCACAAGACTTGGCGATCAAGACAAGGACTCCTCCCCCACCGGCGTATTCGGCTAGGACACTTGTTATCCTAGGCCTCTGGTGCATTATACAAACCAGGGCCAGGCTAGTTGATAGACATATACAACAACAATCATACCATAGGCTAGCTTCTAGGGTTTAGCCTCTTTGATCTCGTGGTAGATCTACTCTTGTACTACCCATATCATCAATATTAATCAAGCAGGAGTAGGGTTTTACCTCCATCGAGAGGGCCCAAACCTCGGTAAACATTGTGTCCCTTGCCTCCTGTTACCATTGATCATAAGACGCACTGCTTGGGACCCCCTACCCGAGATCCGCCGGTTTTGACACCGACACTCCCACGTGCACTAGAGTTAATAATCTAGTGACATTGTGATGAATCGAACACCCATAGAGTTCTGGTGTTGATCATGTTTTGCTCGCGGAAGAGGTATAGACAACGGATCTGCGACATTCAGATCCGTATGTACTTTGCAAATATTTATGTCTCCATCTTGAACATTTTCACGGATGGAGTTGAAATGACGCTTGATGTGCCTAGTCTTCTTGTGAAATCTGGGCTCCTTGGCAAGGGCAATAGCTTAAGTGTGCTCGGCAAAAGGATCAATGGCTCGACTGCAGGTCAACTGCGACGTCGGCTTCTTCGTCACCAGCTCGACTAGTCACCTTGGCTTGACCGAGGACTGCGCCCTACCTCCGATCGTCATGTCCGGATGAAGGCCTTCATCAACACCAACTCCGATCTCTATCAAGATCATGGAGGAGTCATCCATGTAGCTTGGGGGCTCAACATCAACATTGCCCTCAGGCGACCGTGCTGTTTTCTGGACAACAAACTTGTATCTGCCACCATCGCATCCTCGAGTGTCGCTTAAACGATTACTTCGGTGGAATTATGCGAAATTAAGTCTACAACAACCCTGCAAAAATTTCGTCGAGTTCTGATGGAGGAATCTCCGGCAATCTCCGATATACCGGAGCCCTGTTGAATCTGGACTAGAATCCGGACGAGTTTAGGGCGTGGTATACAGCATTTAGCTCGGCTATCCTTAGGAGGATCCAACCGTTGATTTGCTGCGGAATTCCCATATCTACCACCTGCCAAAACTTCAGCTCGATCCGACCGTCCAAACTCCGGGAAACTTACGATTAGTGCATCACTTTTTAGATCTGTTTTCTGCGGGAGAACGAATCCGACCCGAATTCATCTTCTTTATGAACGGGATCTCGGACATTCTTTTTGAAGGAAGTTTTCATATGGGGTGTTGTGTTTTATTCTCAAACACATCCCAGTTGTATTAAAATTATTCTTGCAATACGAACTTCACCGTCGCGCCGGTGTCAAACCAGCCCGACAACATCACTCCACGGCGACCGACCTGCGTTAGACACGTCGTCGCTTTGTTGAGCCGAGCCCAATTTCTTCGGATCATCATCTCGGACAGACGAACAATAGTTGGCCATCGCGAAGGATAAATCGTCACCAACATCACCGCCCCATGGATTACACGGAGCGGGCACACCTGCATCGCCGCATGGTCACTTCATCAAGCCAGCATTGACCACGTCACGACCTGCATCGCTAGACCGGGGGCATTATCATCTCTTCATCAACCTACTCCGAAGACTTCGGCATCGCTGGCCGACCAGCTCCGTCACGTTAGCTGGACCGAGGGCTTTGCCTCGGTGAGCCAACCTTTGCCAGCATCGCCATGCCGTTGCTTTATCGCCCATCAGGCGATAGGTGTGCGGATCGAGTCCCAATTTTGGGAATCACCTTTCTTCGGATTGCTACAACAAATAAGCCAGGTGCTATTAATCCTAGTATTTTTTTCTTGTTAGGGTTCAATTTTCCCAACGAATTATTACTCTGGTTTGTCCATCATATGTACGCAGGTCTATCAAATGGTGGTCGCATTAACGGCGGTCGCATGGTGGTTCGGTCAGTTTCCGTACATAGTCCGGCGAACGCCGCATCCGGAACTCGAACCGACCTATGAATTCAGGCCTTTGCATGCCTTTACCACATCACGCCGCCGCCCTGCATCGACATTGACTTCGGCGCCAGGCCATGTTTCTTTTATTACTCAATTTGCATAAATTATTTGTTATGCAACGATTTTTTTTATTATTACTATTATCTCCGGTTTGCACTATTTTTTGTGCACAGGAAAATGATCCGGCCGGACTATATCCTTTGGCGTCACATCGGCTGGACGGGGGGCTTTGTCAACACTTCATTACCCCATGTCGGGGACTGCGGCATCAGCCTGCCGTCCTGCATTGACCGTGCTATGTCACCACTTCGGAGTGCCGAGCTCTTTGCTCCGCCACCTCGGGACCGGCTCGGGGATGGAACCTTGTCCCGCATCAAGATCGGACCGCGTCATCAATACCGAACACATTAACCAGCTAAGTTGTCTTCATGCTCAAAGTTTTAAATTTTTAACTTATGTTCGGCTCGGCCAAGCATTATACTTTTTTGGAAAAAAGTTGCTTGTAAAAATTTCCTTGTCCAAACTTTGTTCGCACAAATTCAAATACCCCGTTTACTCGGGGACTTCCTTCATGAAGCTTTTTCCTCTTGCATATGGTTATACTTGTACGGCTTCGTTCCTTGTTCGTGTATTACGCCACAATATGCACCATATTGTCTTAAGCAATTTGCAAGCTAGGTTGCCTGGCTCCAGTGCTTACCCCTATGTTCCCGATTGTTCGGCTAGGGAGTAAAGGGAGCACCTCTGCGATTGTCATGATCGGGTCACCTGAGCTGGACCTCAGACTGGGTGAAGCCGAAAGCTAGCGCTCTTATTGTTTTCAATCATGGTCGGCACACAACGGAACTCATGAGTACAAAAAATCTATTGCACAAGTCTCATAATAACAATGAGCACCGAAGAAAGGTATCGGTGGGGGTACTATTTTCTTCGAAGATGCTTCTTACTCTTCGCAGTAATATAGCATAAGTTCCCTGAGCGCGCTTTGTCTGTTACAGCCTTATGGCATGATTGCCTGGTTATTGGAAACACCGTCGATATTCTCGACAGATGGAGTACATAACACTTTTCGGTCCTTGACCGAAGAGGGAGAAGCCAACGGTTGGTTAAGACGCGTTTAATGTTTGGTTGAACATAGATATGATATAAGTACTTCGGTACATGCAATCATTCTTTTACCCAAGTCACTTGGGGGCTCTTAAATTTATATGAGCCGTTTTATGATAAGTGTTTTTCTTCTGAGTCATTGCAAAGTTTTTATTATTATTTATCACTCCTTTTTTCGACACAAGTGTGCGGTCACTAGCCGGGGAGCCTAATTTCTCTCTCAAAGCCACTAGAGTTTAGTTTGCTAAACTGGCCTAGTAAGAAGTACTCCGCCTTCGGGATAGGAGGTTGAAGCCGTAGGCTGACCCGCTTGAAGTTTTGAGATAGGATGTGTCATGTTAAAGCACGACCGAAGCACCTCTTTTTTCTAAAGTTCAATTTTCGGATTGGCACCGAACAATTGATCTAGTTCGGACATTAACCTTTTGAATAAGTTTTTTGGCTTTTCGAGCCCATGGCACTTTTAAACTATTTGTGTGTTTTCAGCACAAGTCTTGCATTGCAACGCCGGACACCTTTAAAGATTCGGCAAAAACATTCTCAGATATTGCTCTATATGCATCAGTTTCGAATTGTGTCTTCGGTCAATAGTCGGGTTGCCCGGCTCCTGCGCTTGCCCCCTGCGTTCCGCTTTGTTCTGCTAGGTGTGCAAAGGGAGAACCACTGCGATGGTGCTTCCAACTCACATGGTTAAGCACCTTAGTGGAGAAAGCCGAAAACTGACTGTCACAATAAGTGTAAACTGGTCAGCGAACCGATGACGGTGTTAAACGACGGGCCATTCATAACAATGGCCGAAGTGTTTACGGCTTGACCTCGACTGTCGCCGAACACCACCGGGGGCTATTAACGGGCCTCCGAAACTAAATCCTTGATATTTTGCTCTTGCATTGGAGCTGACGTTTCATGATCATGCTTAGCATGACAACCCAAAGAAAGGAACCGATAGCGGGACTATTTTCTTTGCAAGACATTTCTTCTGTTAAACAGTAATATGACATATCTCTCTGCGTACCTTTGTTTATAAAACAGTATGGCCAAATTGCCTTGTTTTTTGTAAATCTTTGCCCTCATAAAGGCTTTATAAAGTAGGACAAACACTCCTCGGCTATTGGCCAAGGAGGTGGAAGCTGATGGTTGGTTAACAAAGTTTTGTACAATATGGATCTGAGCATTAATGTCGTAAAGTACTTGGATACATAGAGTCATTACACATAATTTGTGATTTTACTATGGATATCGATCCTTAATTCGGCCTCTCATGCCCGCATTAAGGCTCGAGGGCTACTGGGCTTCGGGCTTATTATTTACAAATATTAAAGGGGCACATCTATCCCCTACTCTGGTGTTGCCACCCGACCAGTGTCTCGGGGGCTACTGCATTGCCTGTTCTATGCAGAAAATTTTCAGTGCAATACAGTTTCCGAGGAGATTTTGATCCTCAGGTTGGTCGGCTGCACCGAACCTGAGTCTCAAGGACTGAGCACGCCGCTTTTTGTGTCCCGAAGTATTCTGCCGAGCTAGGACTTGATCCTTAGACCGATTTTATAAATCAACCTGAGTCTCAGCGGCTACGGGGATCAGCGGTCTTATGTCATCCTTCAAGTGCATCTCGAGTTTTAGACCGATACCCACCTTGAGGGCTACTGGCTATGTATCTCGGCAGAGAATAAATTGCACCAATCAAAAATATTAACAAAAATCGGCCCACATTCGGGGAGGTGCACCACCTCGGAAGCAGTCCGGCATAAAGCTCGGGCGCTAGGGGCTGGCTCCGTAGAGGGCATGTCCGGCATTAAGCTTGGCTTAATTCCTTAAAACTTCTTTGAACCAAGGTGATTTACGACACCTCGGATACAGTTCGGCGTTGGAGCTCGGATACATAGTCCGGCGTTAGAGCTGGTAAGCAGTCCGGCATTGGTGCTCGGCTGCAAAAGATACCTCGAATGCAGTCTGACATTGGAGCTCGGACGCAAGAGGACGTTGCCGCCCGGGAACAACTTCAAACCCGATGTGTGGCATAAAAAAAACAAGTCATTGATAAAGGCCGGAAACTTAAAAGGGCTCCTCGGATACCCGACGTATAAACTTGTCGAATGCATTTCCGCGATCCTCAAGATTGGAGATGAGAAGATTTGTTGAACCAGTTTTCATGAACGGCAACCGAAGATGAAGAACAGTTCAGAAGAATCGAGGAGCGTCCCTAACTTGAAGACCGGTTTAGGGGGCTACTGGCGGTGTCCTGGACTAGGGGGTACTCAACGCGTCGTCTCCCGATCAGTTGGATTGGGCCGAGGACCCCCATGGCCATATACTCATGGGCCGGTCCGGACAACTGCCGCATACAAGGAAGAATCCACAAGACTTGGCGATCAAGACAAGGACTCCTCCCCCACCGGCGTATTCGGCTAGGACTCTTGTTATCCTAGGCCTCTGGTGCATTATATAAACCAGGGCCAGGCTAGTCGATAGACATATACAACAACAATCATACCATAGGCTAGCTTCTAGGGTTTAGCCTCTTTGATCTCGTGGTAGATCTACTCTTGTACTACCCATATCATCAATATTAATCAAGCAGGAGTAGGGTTTTACCTCCATCGAGAGGGCCCGAACCTGGGTAAACATTGTGTCCCTTGCCTCCTGTTACCATTGATCCTAAGACGCACTACTTGGGACCCCCTACCCGAGATCCGCCGGTTTTGACACCGACACTCCCAATTGCACAAGAGTTAATAATCTAGTTACATTGTGATGAATCGAACACCCATAGAGTTCTGGTGTTGATCATGTTTTGCTCATGGAAGAGGTTTACTCAACGGAGCTGCGACATTCAGATCCGTATGTACTTTGCAAATATCTATGTCTCCATCTTGAACATTTTCACGGATGGAGTTGAAACGACGCTTGATGTGCTTAGTCTTCTTGTGAAACCTGGGCTCCTTGGCAAGGGCAATAGCTCCAGGTTATCACAGAAGAGAGTGATCGGCCCCGACACATTGGGTATGACTCCTAGGTCGGTGATGAACTCCTTCATCCATATTGCTTCATGCGCTGCCTTTGAGGCTGCCATGTACTCTGCTTTAGATGTAGATCCCGCCACGACGCTCTGCTTGCAACTGCACCAGCTTACTGCTCCACGATTCCACATATACACATATCCGGTTTGTGACTTAGAGTCATCCAGATCTGTGTCGAAGCTAGCATCGACGTAACCCTGTACGAGAAGCTCTTCGTCACCTCCATAAACGAGGAACATGTCCTTTGTCCTTTTCAGGTACTTCAGGATATTCTTGACCGCTGTCCAGTGTTCCTTGCCAGGACTACTTTGGTACCTTCCTACCAAACTTACGGCAAGGTTTACATCAGGTCTGGTACACAACATGACATACATAATAGATCCTATGGCTGAGGCATAGGGGATGACACTCATCTCTTCTTTATCTTCTGGCGTGGTCGGGCATTGAGCCGAGCTCAATCTCACACCTTGCAATACAGGCAAGAACCCTTTCTTAGACCGATCCATATTGAACTTCTTCAATATCTTATCAAGGTATGTGCTTTGTGAAAGACCTATGAGGCGTCTCGATCTATCCCTATAGATCTTGATGCCTAATATGTAAGCAGCTTCTCCAAGGTCCTTCATTGAAAAACACTTATTCAAGAAGGCCTTAATGTTGTCCAAAAGTTCTATATCATTTCTCATCAGAAGTATGTCATCTACATATAATATGAGAAATGCTACAGAGCTCCCACTCACTTTATTGTAAACGCATGCTTCGCCATAAGTCTGCATAAATCCAAACACTTTGATCATCTCATCAAAGCGAATGTTCCAACTCCGAGATGCTTGCACCATCCCATAAATGGATCGCTAGAGCTTGCATACCTTGTTAGCATTCTTAGGATCGACAAAACCTTCCGGCTGCATCATATACAGTTCTTCCTTAAGATTGCCGTTAAGGAATGTCGTTTTGACGTCCATCTGCCATATCTCATAATCATAGTATGCGGCAATTGCTAACATGATTCGGATGGACTTCAGCTTCGCTACGGGAGAGAAACACTCATCGTAGTCAACCCCGTGAACTTGCCGACAACCTTTAGCGACAAGTCAAGCTTTATAGATGGTAACATTACCATCCGCGTCCGTCTTCTTCTTAAAGATCCATTTGCTTTCTATCACTCGCCGATCATCGGGCAAGTCTGTCAAAGTCCATACTTTGTTTTCATATATGGATTCTATCTCGGATTGCATGGCATCAAGCCATTTGTTGGAATCTGGGCCCACCATCGCTTCTTCATAGTTTGAAGGTTCACTGTTATCTAACAACATGATTTCTAGGATAGGGTTGCCATACCACTCTGGCGTGGAACGTGTCCTTGTGGACCTACGAAATTTAGTAGCAACTTGATCCGAAGAACCTTGATCATCATCATTAATTTCCTCCAACCGGTGTAGGCACCACAGGAGCATTTTCCTAAGCTGCACTACTTTCCGGTTCAAGAGGTAGTACTTCATCGAGTTCTACTTTCCTCCTAGTTATTCCTTTCAAGAGAAACTCTTTTTCCAGAAAGGATCCATTCTTGGCAACAAAGATCTTGCCTTCGCATCTAAGGTAGAAGGTATACCCAATGGCTTCCTTAGGGTATCCTATGAAGACGCATTTTTCTGACTTGGGTTTGAGCTTTTCAGGTTGAAGTTTTTTGACATAAGTATCGCATCCCCAAACTTTTAGAAACGACAGCTTAGGTTTCTTCCCAAACCATAATTCATACGGTGTCGTCTCAACAGATTTCGATGGAGCCCTATTTAAAGTGAATGTAGCTGTCTCTAGAGCGTATCCCCAAAATGATAGCGGTAAATCGGTAAGAGACATCATAAATCGCACCATATCTAATAGAGTGCGATTACGATGTTCGGACACACCATTACGCTGAGGTGTTCCAGGCGGCATGAGTTGTGAAACGATTCCACATTTCCTTAAGTGCGTACCAAATTCGTGACTTAAATATTCTCCTTCACGATCTGATCGTAAGAACTTTATTTTTCGGTCACGTTGATTCTCTACTTCATTCTGAAATTCCTTGAACTTTTCAAAGGTCTCAGACTTGTGTTTCATCAAGTAGACATACCCATATCTACTCAAGTCATCAGTGAAAGTGAGAACATAACGATATCCTCTGCGAGACTCAACGCTCCTTGGACCGCACACATCAGTATGTATGATTTCCAATAAGTTGGTTGCTCGCTCCATTGTTCCGGAGAATGGAGTCTTGGTCATTTTGCCCATGAGGCATGGTTCGCATGTGTCAAATGATTCATAATCGAGAGACTCTAAAAGTCCATCTGCATGGAGCTTCTTTATGCGCTTGACACCAATGTGACCAAGGCGGCAGTGCCACAAGGATGTGGGACTATCGTTATCAACTTTACATCTTTTGGTATTAACACTATGAATATGTGTAACATTACGTTCGAGATTCATTAAGAATAAACCATTGACCATCGGGGCATGACCATAAAACATATCTCTCATATAAATAGAACAACCATTATTCTCGGATTTAAATGAGTAGCCATCTCATATTAAACAAGATCCAGATACAATGTTCATGCTCAAACTTGGCACTAAATAACAATTATTGAGGTTGAAAACTAATCCCGTGGGTAAATGTAGAGGTAGCGTGCCGACGGCGATCACATCAACCTTGGAAACATTCCCGACGCGCATCATCAACTTGTCCTTCGCCAGTCTCCGCTTATTCCGCAGCTCCTGCTTTGAGTTACAAATATGAGCAACGGCACCGGTATCAAATACCCAAGAGCTACTACGAGCACTGGTAAGGTACACATGTAACGCCCCGGATCCGATGCGCCAGGTGTCTGCCAGTTATTCGTCGTCGTTGCCATGTCAATTGTTTGCGTGTTGCATTTTGCCATGTCATCATCTGCATTTCATCTGCATGTTTTTGAAAACTTGCATCTGTTCGGGTTCCCCCAGTTCTCTCTGTTGTCCGTTCCGAGCCCAGACACACTCACATGCGCCCGCAGCACCTCCGAAATATTATTTTATAAGTGGCATAAAAATGTTCTCGGAATGGGATAAAAGTTGGCGTGCGGTCTTATTATAGTGTAGACAGGCCGCCGGTCAAATTTCGTCGCGTTAGGAGTTCGTTTGACTGCCCAACCATTAAATATATAACCGCAATATGGTCGGTATATTGGTCGGACGTTTCGGTCTCCGAAACTGCCGCCGGGCTGCAACTTCTCTTCTCTTCTTGCAGCCCAGCTCCTCTTCACAGCCCACCAACCTCTCCCAAGCCCCGCCTAACCTCCCCCTCAATCGGATCCATCGGATCGCGATCGGAGGGCTTTGAAAGCCCCCAATTTCCCCTAACCTAGCCCCTCCTACCTATAAATGGACACCCCACGTCCATTTTCGGGCTAAACCTACCCCTAGCCTCCTCCCCTAACCTTCCAGCCGCCGGCGCCTCGTTTTCCGTGCCCGGCCACCTCCCGTCCGCCACTTGGCATCGTCCCACTCCTAGCGCCGCCGCTCCAGTCGCCTCCCAGCCAACGGGAGAGCGCCATGCGCCCCGCAGCCTTCCTCCCACCTCCTGCGGCCCTGCAGGCCCAGGCGCAGCCCGCCCGGGCCTGACCCGCCGCCGCCCCGTCCCGCAGGCGCTCTCTCGCGCCCAGCGCCCGCTCCCCTCGTCCCCGAGCAGGAGGGCTCGGCCGCGCCCGATCTGCCCTCGCCGGAGCACCCGTGCCGCCCTGCCAGGCCAGTGCCGCCCGCCCCTTCTCCTCCTTCCCTCTCCTTCCCTCTCCCTCACCAGCTCGCTCTCTCTTCCTCTTTCTAGGAAGCGCCGCCACCCACGGAGCCGCCGCCGGAGTACTGCGCCTCCCGGAGCTCCGCCCACCGTCGCCGTTGCCCGGATCCGGCGCCGGCCGACCAGATCCGCCCGTTCCCACAACCCTGGCCTCCTCCTAGCCTCCCCGCCGGCCAGCGCAGCCGCCGCCCTGCGCCGTGGCCGCACAGGCATGCGTGCTCTCGTGTGCGTGTGAGCACACGCACTGCCACCGCGTGTGGGCTGCACGTGGGCCCCCTCCCCCGCTGGCCCATCTCCTCCGGCCCGCTTTGTCCCTGCCGTCCTGGGCCAGGCCCATGGTGAGCCGCCTCCTATCCCGTGCGTGGGCGTCTTTTAGCTTTTGGGCGCCCGCCTGTTTTTTTCCCAAAACTGCTAAGTCCCGAAAATATTTTGACATTATCATGCCATGTTCATCGCATCGTATCTCTGCATCCGTCTCAACGAGTACTTCATTTCATTCCATTGCATCATATTCATTTGAGCTCATCTTGATGCCTAAATCATCATTGCAAGAGTGCTTCATGATGTTGTCTGCTGTCTGTTAACAGAACTTGCTCTTTTGTCATTTTTGCCATGATTCATGTGTGCATCCTATGAGGTTGATGTCTACATGTGTTTTGGTCTATGCTATGTCTTCTTTACAGAGGTGCTTACCATATATTTTTTGTGATCAATGTGGTGACTAGCACAAGCATGCAAACTAGGCTTCGTGATATTGCTGATTTTAGTCCCTGTTCTACTGTTATTGTGATGCCATGTAAACATGATGCTACAGAGAGATCCATGCATATTTTGAGATACTTCAGTAAGGGTGTTTTCAACATATGGTTGTTCTCTAGCCATTCATGCCCTAGTTTGAAATTATGGTGTAGTCTAGCATGTCATTTTCGTGCTCTACTTTTGCTTCCAAAAAATTCCTGGTAGATTGTTTACATGTTATTCAATTTTGCCAAGGTTGTTGTAGTTGATCCTTGCATGCTATGAACTTGTTCTTGCCTTGGTTTGTTTCATAAACATGTATTCTTGCTGATGCTATGCTCATCTTGTCATGCAATGACTTGTGGTGAGTGAATCGAGCTTGTCAAGTAGGGTACTTGCTGTTACTATTTTGCTAGGCTGAATCTGTTATTTCGTGATGCTATGTAAACCTGATTCTACAAATCATTCTATTCATAATCTGGAGACGATCACTAAACATGTTTTGTTCTACATGTCATGCTCTATCCATTCATGCACCTCGTTGCATTTATAGCCTGATGTAGATTGTTGATATCTTGCTTCAAAGTTGCTTGATAATGTTGCTCTCAGCCTGTTAACATTAAGTTCAGTTGTTGCCATGTGTTTTCCTAGTGTTCCATGTATCCTATGAACTTGCTCTTACCATGCTTAGCTTCACAAATATGCCTTCTTACTTTTGGTTGCCTTTCGATGCCATGTATTGCTCTGTAGTGAGTTGCACAAGCTCATCAACATGCCTTCATAATTATGTTCCTGCCATGTATGAATCTGTATTATAAATTGCTACGTTTACGTGGGTGCCATCATATTTTCTGATCCTTTTTGGCTCATGGTCAGTAAGGGACTCTTGTTCTATGCATTTAGTAGGTTCATGCCATGCCTTTGTTTTCCATGATCAGTTCCTGTAACATGTTGTTTGATAGCTCTAAACATTGCAACCTGATGTTATTTTCTGCAAAGTCTGAATTGTTATTACTTGCAAACTTGTCATGTGTGTTTGAGCATGTTCTAGTGATTTATGGAGATAGCTCAGTGTTCATATTTTGTTATGCTTTACCTGTACATCATGCCCATGCCTTTTGTTCTCTTGTTGAGGTCCTGTAGCATGTTGTTTTGATGCTTGCAATATGCCTAGTTGCTGTTTTGGACAGATTGTTGCTATAACTTGTATAGTGTGTGTGTGTTGAACCGTTGCTCCATCTTGAGTGTGCTCTATATGAAACTTGCTTAGAATTGCATGTAGTTTCATATTATCATGTTGCATCCTTGTTTTGGTGTGTTTGCGTCAATGCCATGTTTAACTTATTTTGCTCATATCTTCTAGACCGTAGCTCCGAACTAAATGAACTTTATATGTACTTGACTAGAATCTCGTGTAGATCATATTTGTGCATCTTCACTTGCTATTTAACAACTAGAACATAAGGTTTATTCAGATCTAGACCAATTTCGAAATATGCATATGAGGACTTACCGGAATTGTTATATGTTGTTCCCGGCCTCATTTAAACTTGCCTTGATGTGTTGCTCTTGTTTGCATCATCTCTTGCCATGAGTAGCCTCATCTAGATTTGTCATGCATCATGCTTGTTGTGCATCATGTCTTGTATATGTGTGGTGTGTTTACCATGTTGTGTGCTTCTTCTTGTTAGTTCCTGTTTCGTTGCGATCGTGAGGATTCGTTCGTCTACGCTTGGTTTGGCTTCATCCGTTCGTCTTCTTCATGGACTCGTTCTTCTTCCTTGCGGGATTTCAGGCAAGATGACCGCTACCCTGGATCTCACTACTATCATTGCTATGCTAGTTGCTTCGTTCTATCGCTATGCTGCGTTACCTATCTTTTGCTCATCAAGCCTCCCAAATTGCCATGAACCTCTAACCTTTGACACCCTTCCTAGCAAACCATTGCTTGGCTATGTTACTGCTTTGCCCAACCCCTCTTATAGCGTTGCTAGTTGCAGGTGAAGTTGAAGATTTCCCCATGGTGGACAGGATTTTGGTTGGGATATCACAATATCTCTTATATTATTAATGCATCTATATACTTGGTAAAGGGTGGAAGACTCGGCCTTATGCCTGGTGTTTTGTTCCACTCTTGCCGCCCTAGTTTCTGTCATACCGGTGTTATGTTCTCGGATTTTGCGTTCCTTACGCGGTCGTGTAATTTATGGGACCCCCTTGACAGTTCGCTTTGAATAAAACTCCTCCAGCAAGGCCCAACATTGGTTTTACCATTTGCCTCACCACCACCTACTTTTCCCTTGGGAGTCACTCTCTCGAGGGTCATCTTTATTTTAGCCCCCCCGGGCCAGTGCTTGTCTAAGTGTTGGTCCGAACAGGGCAGACTGCGGGGCCACCTCGGGGCAACTCGAGGGTTGGTTTTACTCGTAGGCTGACCTATCCGGTGTTGCCCTAAGAACGAGATATGTGCAGCTCCTTTCGGGATTGTCGGTGCATCGGGCGGCTTTGCTGGTCTTGTTTTACCATTGTCGAAATGTCTTGTAAACCGGGATTCCGAGTCTGATCGGGTCTTCCTGGGAGAAGGTATATCCTTTGTTGATCGCGAGAGCTTATCATGGGCTAAGTTGGGACACCCCTGCAGGGTATAATCTTTCGAAAGTCATGCCTGCGGTTATAGGAAGATGGGAATTTGTTCATGTCCGGTTGTAGATAACTTGAGACCAGATCCGAAGTAAAACGCATCAACCGCGTGTGTAGCCGTGATGGTCTCTTTTCGGCGGAGTCCGGGAAGTGAACACGGTTTCTGGGTTATGTTTGACGTAAGTAGGAGTTCAGGATCACTTCCTGATCATTACTAGTTGACAACCGTTCCTTTTGCTCTCTTCTCGCTCTTATTTGCGTATGTTAGCCACCATATCATGCTTAGTCGCTGCTGCAACCTTACCACTTTACCCCTTCCTTTCTCATTAAGCTTTGCTAGTCTTGATACCCATGGTAATGGGATTGCTGAGTCCTCGTGGCTCACAGATTACTACAATAACAGTTGCAGGTACAGGTTATGCGATGATCATGACGCGAGAGCGATGCTTGCTTGCGTTGAGTTCTTCTTCTGCTTCTTCGATTAGGGGATAGGTTCCAGGTCGGCAGCCTGGGTCTAGTAGGGTGGATGTCATTTGAGTTTCTGTTTATGTTTCATCCGTAGTTGGATGTTGCTCTTATGTATTGTGATGTTGTATTCGTGTGGCATTGTATGCCTTATGTATGTACCCCCATCTATTATGTAATGTTGATGTAATGATATCCACCTTGCAAAAGCGTTTCAATATGCGGGTCTATCCTTGGTGGGACCTTCGAGTTCCTTTTGGATAGGGTCGCATATTGGGCGTGACAAGTTGGTATCAGAGCCTCGACCGACCCTAGGAGCCCCCTTGATTGATCGTGTAGTTTGGCCGTTGTCGAGTCTAGAAGAAAACTGTTTTTCGGAGTCTAGTTATATCGGAGAGTAGGAATTCTTTTTACTCCTCAGCCTCTTCGTCGCTCTAGTGAGGAACCTTGACGTAGGTGTTTTGAATTACTCCTCTTCCCCTTCAAATTTTTCTTTAGGTTCACGCAGTTGGTTTTCCGATCGTTGTTCCTCAGCTGTTTTCATCCGGTGCATTTCTCGTCAAGTCGACTCGAGCCTCTTCATCGTTGCCAAGTTCAATCCTCAGTTATTTTCTTTTCCCACCCTCCCTCCCTGTTTTTCTTCTCGGAACCGGAGTCCGTAATTGAGTAATTGAGTATCCATCCTACTTGTGCGAAGTTTTGCTTTCTTTCCTCAATGATGTCAACCGGTGTTTTCCCTTCAAGATATTCGTCGATTTCCCCTTCCAAGTTGCCTTTGTTTTCCCGCCCTCCCACCCTTTCTTTTCCCGGATTTTGACTCTCTCTCGACCATTAATTTCATTCGTGCGGAGCCTCTTCAGTCCTTCGTCAATAGTTTCAACCGGTGAATTCTCGTCTCGGTGGACATTCTTCATCTCTTTTCCGGTGGACTCAATTCAAGTTTTCGGTTGATCACATTCTTTTCCTTGGATCAAGTGTTTTCCCTGCTCGTTCGCCTCTCACCAGTTTATCCTTCCGGAGTGCTCCAGACATCTCAGGAGATTCGTCTGTGTTAGAATTAATTCGAGGTTATCACCACATTCAAATATTCCAATTGTTCCGATGCTTCATCTATCTGTTCTTCAATCCTTTCCAACGATGTTTTCTTTTAGTGGGCCCTAACCCACAGGTCTTATCCCAGGATCTTATCTGACTCTTCTAATTCCCCGGAGTTATTCTCAATTCTTTTCAAAGTGTGACGCAAGAATGGATTCCATCAGTCACATGCCTTCTCCGAGATCAATTTCAAACCATTTTTCATTGTTGGCTCAACCTCTTCGATTGACATTTTCCCGGAGTATCTCAGTAATTTTGTTGGTGTTTCTCGTCGTCATTTGAAGATCGAAGAAGTGTTTTTCCTCTAAATCTTGTCCGTTCTCTCGAAGACTCATGGTTCTAGCTTCATATTATCCGCTCGAATTGTTTCATTTGTTAGATATCCTTTTCTTACCCATCTGGAGTATGTCAGAAGTTGTTTCCCCGTTTATTTTCACCGGAGGCAATCATTCCAGTTATCATTCTCCAATTATCCCGGTGCTTCGTTCAAGTGTTCTTTTATCAGCTCATGATCTCTTTGTTCTTTTGCATCTAAATCCCCTCTAGCTTATTTGTTCTTCTAATTCTTCCCGGTGATTAAGTCTCTTTCATTGGTCATTTTCGAATTCTTACGGTGGTTCGTTCAAGATTCTTTTTCCTTGATTATCATTTTAATCCATTTGTTCTTTCAATCCTACTGGTGGTTCATGAAGACTTTCTCAAGTTTTGCGCCATTTACCCCCCCCCCCCCCTCAATCTTTTTGTCAAGAAGAATAAGTAGTATGCAAAATCCATTGCTTGTCATCAATTTAATTTGATGAAGGATAAGCATACAATAAATCTTATTCTTATTTCCTCAAAGTCATTAATCGCTTCCTTCGGAATTTGTTCGTGAGGAATAAATTCTAGTTCCAAGTGTTTTCATCTTTTCTTTTCCGGAGTTCAAATTTCCTCAGTCATTTCGTCGGATCCTCCATATAAATCATCGCAAGGCTCATCTTATTGTTTTCATTATTTATTCTATCTCTTCATCCTTTTATCACCAGAGTTCTTCATGGTGGTTCTTTATGATTTAATTCATTCTTTCAAGAGTTCATCAAGATTTTGTTGGTGGAGTTCAAGTATCTTTTTTTCTCGCACCCCAAAGTGCAATTAATTCTCCGTATTGTTTTGAAGTGGAGTTTTGCATTTCTTAGTTCTCCTCAGCTATCCAATCATTTCCGTTTGTGGTCGGTTATCACCTCATAATCTCTGAGATGTTATCCATAAGCCCACTACAAGCTTATTCTTTTCGTTGTTGATTTTTCTCAACAACTCCCTTCAATCCTTCCTTCTAAATTCTTTTCATTCCATTTTTTCAATTCTTCCAGAGGCTTTGCATTGTTCATCTCGTCAAGTGCCATCTCTTTGGGTGAAGCTCATGTTCTATTCTTTCCTTGTTCAATCGGAGTGCTGGCTAAATCCTTTCAGTCTTATTCGTTTCTTATCTCGTTCTAACCGGAGTTGTTTCATAGTCTATCTGTTTCCATGAGCTTTCGATTCCCGTCATTCTCGTCGTTCCTCTCTTATTCTCGAGTGCTCTCGATTCATTGCTTCTTCTCATCAGTTCTTGTTTCAACTCATCCCTTTTCCCTTCCGTCTCGGTCCTAAGATCATGGGACGAGATCTCTTGTTAGTGGAGGAGTGTTGTAACGCCCCGGATAAGATGCGCCAGGTGTCTGCCAGTTATTCGTCGTCGTTACCATGTCAATTGTTTGCGTGTTGCATTTTGCCATGTCATCATCTGCATTTCATCTGCATGTTTTTCAAAACTTGTATCTGTTCAGGTTCCCCCAGTTCTCTCCGTTGTCCGTTCCGAGCCTAGACACACTCACATGCGCTCGCGGCACCTCCGAAATATTATTTTATAAGTGGCATAAAAATGTTCTCGGAATGGGATGAAAGTTGGCGTGCGGTCTTATTATAGTGTAGACAGGCCGCCTGTCAAATTTCGTTGCGTTCGGAGTTTGTTTGACTGCCAACCGTTAAATATATAACCGCGATATGGTCGGTATATTCGTCGGATGTTTCGGTCTCCGAAACTGCCGCCAGGCTGCAACTTCTCTTTTCTTCTCTCAGCCCAGCTCCTCTTCATAGCCCACCAACCTCTCCCAAGCCCCGCCTAACCTCCCCCTCAATCGGTTCCATTGGATCGCGATCGGAGGGCTTCGAAAGCCACCAATTTCCCCTAACCTAGCCCCTCCTACCTATAAATGGACACCCCCACGTCCATTTTCGGGCTAAACCTACCCCTAGCCTCCTCCCCTAACCTTCCAGCCGCCGGTGCCTCGTTTTCTGTGCCCGGCCACCTCCCGTCCGCCACTTGGCATCGTCCCACTCACCAGCGCCGCCGCTCCAGTCGCCTCCCAGCCAACGGGAGAGCGCCACGCGCACCGCAGCCTTCCTCCCACCTCCCGCGGCCCTGCAGGCCCAGGCGCAGCCCGCCCAGGCCCGAGCCGCCGCCGCCCCGGCCCGCAGGCGCTCTCCCGCGTCCAGCGCCAGCTCCCCTCGTCCCCGAGCAGGAGGGCTCGGCCTCGCCCGATCTGCCCCTCGCCGGAGCACCCGTGCCGCCCTGCCAGGCCAGCGCCGCCCGCCCCTTCTCCTCCTTCCCTCTCTTTCCCTCTCCCTCACCAGCTCGCTCTCTCTCCCTCTTACCAGGAAGCGCCACCACCCACGGAGCCGCCGCCGTTGCCCGGATCCGCCGCCGGCCGACCGGATCCGCCCGTTCCCGCAACCCTGGCCTCCTCCTAGCCTACCCGCCGGCCAGCGCAGCCGCCGCCCTGCGCCATGGCTGCACCGGCATGCGTGCTCTCATGTGCATGCGAGCACACGCACTGCCACTGCGTGTGGGCTGCACATGGGCCGCGCCCCCCCTGCTGGCCCATCTCCTCCGGCCCGCTTCGTCCCTGCCGTCCTGGGCCAGGCCCGTGGTGAGCCGCCCCCTATCCCGCGTGTGGGCGTCTTTTAGCTTTTGGGCGGCCACCTGTTTTTTTCTAGAAACTGCTAAGTCCCGAAAATATTTTGACATTATCATGCCATGTTCATCGCATTGTATCTCTGCATCCATAGCTCCGTTTTGTGCGTGTAATATGTCAAATTGTTCTCCTTGACGAGTACTTCATTTCATTCCATTGCATCATATTCATTTGAGCTCATCTTTATGCCTGAATCATCGTTGCAAGAGTGCTTCAACATGTTGTTTGCTGTCTGTTAACAGAACTTGCTCTTTTGTCATTTTTGCCATGATTGATGCGTGCATCCTATGAGGTTGATGTCTACATGTGTTTTGATCTATGCTATGTCTTCTTTACAGAGGTGCTTACCATATATTTTTTGTGATCAATGTGGTGACTAGCACAAGCATGCAAACTAGGCTTCGTGATATTGCTGATTTTAGTCCCTGTTCTGCTGTTATTGTGATGCCATGTAAACATGATGCTACAGAGAGATCCATGCATATTTTTAGATACTCTAGTAAGGGTGTTTTGAACATATGGTTGTTCTCTAGCCATTCATGCCCCAGTTTGAAACTATGGTCTAGTCTAGCATGTCATTTTCGTGCTCTACTTTTGCTTCAAAAAAATTCCTGGCAGATTGTTTACATGTTATTCAATTTTGCCAAGGTTGTTGTAGTTGATCCTTGCATGCTATGAACTTGTTCTTGCCTTGGTTTGTTTCATAAACTTGTCTTCTTGCTGATGCTATGCTTATCTTGTCATGCAATGACTTGTGGTGAGTGAATCGAGCATGTTAAGTAGGGTACTTGCTATTACTGTTTTGCTAGGCTGAATCTGTTATTTCGTGATGCTATGTAAACCTGCTTCTACAAATCATTCTATTCATAATCTGGAGATGATCACTAAACATGTTTTGTTCTACATGTCATGCTCTATCCATTCATGCCCTTGGTTGCATTTACAGCCTGCTGTAGATTGTTCATATCTTGCTTCAAAGTTGCTTGATAATGTTGCTGTCAGCCTGTTAACATTAAGTTCAGTTGTTGCCATGTGTTTTCCTAGTGTTCCATGTACCCTATGAACTTGCTCTTACCATCCTTAGCTTCACAAATATGCCTTCTTAATGTTGGTTGCCTTGCCATGCCATGTATTGCTCTGTAGTGAGTTGCACAAGCTCATCAACATGCCTTCATAATTATATTCCTGCCATGTATGAATCTGTATGATAACTTGCTATGTTTACGTGGGTGCCATCATATTTTCTGATCCTTTTTGGCTCATGGTCAGTAAGGGACTCTTGTTCTATGCATTTAGTAGGTTCATTCCATGCCTTTGTTTGCCATGATAAGTTATTGTAACATGTTGTTTGATAGCTCTAAACATTGCAACCTGATGTTCTTTTCTGCAAAGTCTGAATTGTTATGACTTGCAAACTTGCCATGTGTGTTTGAGCATGTTCTAGTGATTTATGGAGATAGCTTAGTGTTCATATTTTGTTATGCTTTACTTGTACATCATGCCCGTTATATATAGGGTCCCCAGGGGGGCGCCGGCCCTAGGAGATGGGATCTCCTACGGGGGCGGCGGCCAAGGGGGTGCCTTGCCCCCCAAGGCAAGTGGAGGCACCCCTTCCCTAGGGTTCCCAACCCTAGGCGCAGGGGAGCCCAAGGGGGGGGCGCACCAGCCCACCAGGGCCTGGTTCCCCTCCCACTTCAGCCCATGGGGCCCTCCGGGATAGGTGGCCCCACCCGGTGGACCCCCGGGACCCTTCCGGTGGTCCCGGTACAATACCGGTGACCGCCAAAACTTTCCCGATAGCCGAAACTCGACTTCCCATATATCATTTTTTACCTTTGGACTATTACGGAACTCCTCGTGACATCCGGCATCTCATCCGGGACTCCGAACAACTTTCGGTTTGCTGCATACAAATATCTCTACAACCCTAGCATCACCGAACCATAAGTGTGTAGACCATACGGGTTCAGGAGACACGTAGACATGACCGAGACGGCTCTCCGGTCAATAACCAACAGCGGGATCTGGATACCCATGTTGGCTCCTACATGCTCCTCAATGATCTCATCGGATGAACCACGATGTCGAGGATTTAAGCAACCCCGTATACAATTCCCTTTGTCAATCAGTATGTTACTCGCCTGAGATTCAATCGTCGGTATCCCAATACCTCGTTCAATCTCGTTACCGGCAAGTCACTTTACTCGTACCGTAATGCATGATCCCGTGACCAGACACTTGGTCACTTTAAGCTCTTTATGATGATGCATTACCGAGTGGGCCCAGAGATACCTCTCCGTCATACAGAGTGAGAAATCCCAGTCTCGATCCGTGTCAACCCAACAGACACTTTCGGAGATACCCGTAGTATACCTTTATAGTCACCCAGTTACGTTGTGACGTTTGGTACACCCAAAGCACTCCTACGGTGTCCGGGAGTTACATGATCTCATGGTCTAAGGAAAAGATACTTGACATTGGAAAAGCTCGAGCAAACGAACTACATGATCTTGTGCTATGCTTAGGATTGGGTCTTGTCCATCACATCATTCTCCTAATGATGTGATCTCGTTATCAATGACATCCAATGTCCATAGTAAGGAAACCATGACTATCTGTTGATCAACGAGCTACTCAACTAGAGGCTCACTAGGGACATATTGTGGTCTATGTATTCACACGTGTATTATGATTTCCGGATAATACAATTATAGCATGAATAAAAGACAATTATCATGAACAAGCAAAAATAATAATAATCATTTTATTATTGCCTCTAGGTCATATTTCCAACACTCCCTACATCGCACCGCATGCATTGCTGGCCAGGGCGCGTGTCGAGGCAAAGAGGAGTGGCGACGGACGGGACGGGCCTTGCCCCCGTCCCCGATAAAGTGAAGGGACACCTAAGCCTCGCTTTAAATGCGTCTTCTCCTATAATACGAGCGATAAGCTCGCAACGCTGTAGCACTTTCCACCTCCTGTGTGCCACTGTGGCAACCCCTTTCGCCTATAAAAGGATGCCCATGGCACATGGAGAAAGGATTCGGCTCTTTGGAACCACACAACACCTAGAGCTAGTTGAAGAGCTCAAGAACACTAAATACATCCACCAAAGCAGGATCGTAGGGTTTTACGCATCTTTGCGGCCCGAACCTGGGTAAATCCCTTTGTGTTGAATGCTAGTCCCGCTCTTCTCGCGATCCCCGCACCCTGCAACCGTAGAAGGGATTCCAATGATCCCATAGGTGTCGTTTCCCACCGACATCTGGTATAAAATAATTAAAGACTTGGATGAAACAAGAATAAGAATTATGTTACGCGTATCCTTCACCAATTTAAATTCATGACAAGCAATGGATCTGGCATACTACTTATTCTCGTAGAAAGGATTAAGAGAGATATCACATACACTTGAGAAATGTCTTCAATGATCCACCGGTAGGATTTAAACAACGAATAAATTAATGTGAGAACATAGGAAGAGGCATCTTGAACAAACCGCCATAAGAATTGGAAATGAGAGTAGCAAAGGCACAATTCACCGGGAAGAATTGGAAAACGAATGAAGATACTTGAGTGGATTTAGATACAAGTGAACAAAGAGATCACGAGCTTATTAGAGAATACTTGAATGATGCACTGGTAAGATTTGGAGAACGAAAGCTAAAAGATCAAAATGAATAATTCTAAGATGATAGGCTCCAGAGAATCAAACTAAAAGGACTCCTGAATTGCTCCGGATGGGTGAAAAGGATTCTCACAATAAAAAACAATTATGAGAGGATGGCATAAATCTAGAACCATGAATCTTCAAGAGAATAGATCGACAATTTAGGAGAAATCGCTTCCTCGGTCTTCTGTGTTGAGAATGACAATGAGAAACGCCACCATGAATTGTTGAGGCACTTCGGAACAACAAAGAATAGAAATGATGAACCAACGATGAAAACATTTTGAAAGTGATCTTGGAGAAGGAATATGACTGATGAAAATTCATTCTTATGTCAAACTTTGAATGACTTTGGGAATCGCTCTGGATAAATTAGAAGAATCAGGTAAGATCCTAGGAAAAGACATGTGGGTTAGGGCCCACTCGAAAGAAACATCGTTGAAGGATTGCTTGAAATAGAGACCGCACAGGTATAATTAGATAGCTTGAATGAGAGAAAAACCTCGAAGTAACTCGAACAGATTAAAAATGGAAACATGATTCTTCTGAGATATCTTTAGCACTCCGGATACAAATAGAGAGAGGTGAACGATTATGAGATGCACCAGCATGGGATAGCATTTGAAACGAGGAAAGGGATATGATCAACACCGAAAGCTTTAGTTAAATCCACCGGAAAAGAATACGAGAATGAAGAATGATGAACTTGAAGCTCGGAGCATCTTCACGAGGGATCATCGGATCAGAACATTGATTGAAAAGAGTGAAGAGACTTCACATGAATAAATGGATACTTGATTAAAATATATGAGTCCTTGAAGAAAAGGGTGGGACAGCGGGATAACAAAGACAACTTAGGACGGATGAAACAAACACCTTTTAGAAAACTTAGAATTGATCTCGCAAATGTTGAAATGATCGGATCCACTTGAAGAGAAGCACACCGGTTGGAAAAGAATTAACATGACCACCTCGATGATCGAAAGGATTAGCACACCCATAGAAATATGAGAACACCTCTTAGGGAAGGTATGGATCAACACTTGACATCGAAGCAACTCGAATACCACAAATAAAACAAAACAATGAATTTGGCTGCAGAATAATTCGGAACAAACATATGTAGAGATTTCGTCCGTAGTTTTCGTGGTGGGGCCCACACGAGCTCGATCGTACAACAACATCATGTACAAGGCAGTGCACATGACATACAAAGCGTCCTCGAGTCAGCATAGTGTCAGGACCCCGACTCGATGTCACATCGATCTAGCTGGTAACACCTCATATCACTTTGCGGCCTCACGCATGGTATCCCCACGGGTGTCGTCTTACCTCTTCCCGGGACCGTTTGCGCCTTTTGGCTCACGTATATGATAGTGTCGCTAGCATCCATATGATAAGGAGCCCGGGCTGACATGACTAGTCGTAAACCCAAAGTGGCACAGACTTACAGGGACAGGCATCCATGACCCAGCTTCGAACGTGTCGGTCATCAGCAAGTGGGTCCGGGCTGTAGCACTGGGCTAGCAGGACTCCGGTAAACCGGGCTGTAGCGGGCTAACAGGACTCCGGTACTCAAAGCGTGACATTTCCCCGAAGGGACAGACACAGGAACGAAGAAGGACACATGCCGGCCAGCCTAAGTGTTCCAGAGCAGTAGCAAGCTACCATGGCTCAGCGGTAACACTAGGAGACATTTCCCGGTAAGAGAGGCTACTAAAGATAAACAACTAGATAGTCAGATCCCACACATACCAAGCATTTCAGTCATACACACAATATGCTCGATATGTGCAAATACAACGAAGCATCACAACATGACTCTATGACACAAGTACTTTATTTAAGGCTTAGGGAGCCATACATAACATACACAAAGGTACGGGTCTCACGACCCAACATACAAGTCATACAGTCATACAAGCCAGCAGCGGAAGTACATTGTCTGGGTACAGACAACTAGTAAAATAAAAGAGGCTTGGAAGCCTAACTATGCTACGTGGTCCATCACAAGCTCAGGGTCACCACCTGGGTCTTTAGCCTACTCGTTGATGTTAACGTCTACATAGAACCCATCAGAAGGGGTTGCAGCGTCTTCTGTAAAAAATGTAGATTATAGCAACATGAGTACAAAGGTACTCAGCAAGACTTAGATTAGATCCTACATACATGCATAGTATCAAGAAGGGTTGGTGGAGTTATTGCAGCAAGCTAGCTTTGACTCTTGGCTAGACTATCCTACGATACTCCAACTTGAAATGGTTTTGCGCACACGAGTCCACTACTCACCACTTCAATACACTACCGAGGATCCACCTCCGTCTTCCTACGGAAGGGCCATCCTCGGCACTCACACTTATCTTGAGGCTTTTAACAGTTTCCATTTACTTGTCTATGAACTGTATAGGCAACCAAGTAGTCCTTTACCGCGGACGCGGCTATTCGAATAGATCATGTTAACCCTGCAGGGGTGTACTTCTTCATACACGCTCTCACCACTTATCGTCGTTTACACGACATGTACTCGGCAACCTTCAAGCGGAAGCCCAACGTGGGTGTCGGCCACGACCTACCTAGTCACCTAAGCCTCCAGTCCAGGTTTATCGCCTATTCAGGTTCCATCCGCAGGGAGTCCAGCCGAGGTTTCCCATACGGCCCCGAACGATGTGAACAGGGTTCCCGAGATACCTAACGGGTATTCGGTACACCCGGCCACGTACCTACCGCATCACAGCCCACCCCTACGGTCAGCGCTGTCCACGGCCTCCAGTAGGCTACAAACACCAGAAACTACTTGCAACTCCTGGACGGAGAACTAGGGTGAATAAGAAGTCGAGAGGGTCCATTGGTTTCGGGCCCAATGCATGGTAGTAGCTGATTCTTAAATCACACATACAGATCTCAGTGCTTAAGGTCGGCTTCAATGAAACAACCCACCATGTACTCCTACATGGCCTCTCATCGATACCTTTACCAAATCGTGTTCACCACACCACTCTCATTACCGACATAATCATTTCACTCTAGCCCATCACCCAGATGAACCAGACCTGACACGACTCTAAGCATAGCAGGCATAGCAAGGTAGGAACAACACATACATATGGCTCAATCAACTCCTACACATGCTAGTGGGTTTCATCTAGTTACTGTGGCAATGACAGGTCATGCAGAGGAAATGGGTTCAACTACCGTAGCACACAGCAGTTTGAATCGCGTTGTCTTAATGCAGTAAAAGAGAGCAGGAGCGAGAACATGGGATTGTATCGATATGATCAAATGGTTGGTTGCTTGCCTGATGGTTCGATGCTCGGATATGATTCTTCGTTAGGGTAATCACGGTACTCCTCGGGGACAGATCCTGTCGCAAAGGACATCGATACACAGGCATCACCAAACAATGTGCAACAATATGATGCATGCATGAAACATGGCAATATGAGTGTGTTGGGCTAATGCAGCTAAAACCAGAGGGGTTTGAACAAATTTGAATCAAAGATTCAAATTTCAAACTCAAATATGGCCTCTTTAAGTGCTTTTCCTTATTCTGTTTAAAACATCAATTTAACTTGTTTGATCATGCATGAAAATAGTACAGATGGATAGATTGGATTTTTCTGATCATTTTTCATATATAATTTGTCCAATTTGGAGTTACAGAATAAAAGTTATGAATTTTTGAAGTTTAAATAATATTCTGGAATTTCCTGATTTAATTTAAATCCAGAATATCAATTACTGCGTCAGCCTGACGTCAGCATGACGTCAGTGGTCAACTGCGGCTGGCTGAAGTCAAACCTGACGTGTGGGGCCCACACGTCAGTGACAGGGGGGGGTTAACCAGGTTTAAATTAATTCTAATTACTAATTAGTGGCGCTGGGGCCCACTGTCAGTGTCAGGGGGGGTTGACTAACAGTAGTTAGCGCTAACCTAACCACCTGGCCGACAGGGCCCACGCGTCAGTGACCCTGGGGGGTCAAACCCCAGGTCGGACAAGTCAAACCCCACCGGCGACATGACGCCGGCGAGGTCCGAGACGGCGGCGAGAGTGCTTTTTGCCATTCCGGCAACCAAATGGACGGCGGAAGGCATCTACGTGTTGCTGAGGTTGAGCCGCGGCTATTGGTGGTGGTGGTTGGGCTCGGGGTGGCCGGAGTTGACGGCGGCGAGCTCGGCTGCGGCGGCCGGAGTTCGGGTGCGGTCGGGATCAGTGTTGCAGGGGTTTGGGGAGGCGTTGGTGCGTGCTACGTGCTCCTGGTGAGGTGTGGAGCACGATGGTGTGCTCGGTTGGGCGCTACGGCGACCGTGGCCACGACGGCGACATCGCCGGCGGCGTGGAGCTCTCGGCCAAGGTGGGGCTAGGGCCTAGAGGTCGGGAGAGACCAGGGAAGAAGGGGGAAACGACTCGGGGGCTCACCGCGGTTGCAGTGGGCGTCGAAGCGGGCTCGGGGACGCGCTGGAGACGGCGAATTCGACGGCGACGGTGGTCGGAGCCCGAAGAGGGGAACGGCGACGTGGCGGCGATGCAGGGCTTCCGGGGACCCGTGGAGCGGTGGGGAGGAAGAGGGAGTTGTGGCGGAGCTTCTGAGCTAGTCGGGGGAGCGAGGGGTGGCCGGAGACGACTGCTACGGCGAACGGTGGCGACGGTGGTGTTCGGCCGTGAGAGAGAGAGAGCGAGGGAGAGGAAGGAGAGAGCCGGGGAGAGTGAGAGAGAGCAGGGGGAGAGGCGTGGCGTCGTCCAGGGCGTCGAGCGAGGAGGGGAGGCTAGGCAAGCAGGCGAGCAGGTGGCGTGGCGCAGTGGTGCGCGCGCGCGCCGGCCACACTCCCCTCCCTCTGTCTGGACGAAGACGACAGAGGAGGGAGGTGGGCTGGGCTGGCTGGGCCAGCCAGCTGGCTGGGCCGCACAGTGGAGGAGCCCAGGTAGGTTTTCCCCCTTTTCTTTCTGTTTTCTGTTTTATTTAATATATCTGCAACTTTGTTGAATTAAATAAAATACCTAGGCAACTTCAAAAATCACCAAACTATTCCTGGCCCATAGTTGGATTATTTCCAACATGAAACATTTTAGTTTGGAGATATTTGAGCATTTAAATATTTTATATTATTTTAAATGCCCAAATTCAAATATCTATGATTTAATTCAAAAACCCTAGGATGGCCTAGGAAAATGTGCACCATTTTTGGCAGAGGTTCTGAACCAAGACAAAAATGATGGGCATTTTAGAAGGGCATTTCAGGTTCATTGAAAAATTATTTTAGTAACCCTAGTTGGTTTCAGAGGGGACTGGGGGTTCTGTCATCCCCATTTCAAGTTTCTGATGAAAGAGTAAACATGATGCAACACTCTAATGCATGACTAGCTAGGGTGTGACAACTCACCCCCACTCAAAAGAATCTCGTCCCGAGATTTGGGTTCCTCCGGGAAGAAGGCGGGATACTCGAGTCGAAGACGATCCTCCCTTTCCCAAGTTGCTTCATCCTCAGAATGGTGCGACCATTGAACCTTGAGAAACTTGATATTATGACGTCGCGTGGTACGTTCAGCTTGATCGAGGATACGAATGGGGTACTCTCGATATGTAAGATCATCTTGGAGATCAAGCGTTTCGTGGTCCACTTCACGGATAGGATCCGAGAAGCAACGCCTGAGTTGAGAAACGTGGAAGACATCGTGAACTCTGGAGAGGTGCGGAGGTAGTTCCAACTGGTAGGCAACTTCTCCTCGTTTGGCAAGAATGCGAAAAGGTCCAATGTAACGAGGAGCCAATTTGCCTTTGATACCGAAACGATGGGTTCCCTTCAGAGGGGTGACCCGAAGATAAGCCTTCTCATCAACCTCAAAAGTCATAGCCTTATGTTTTTGGTCATATTGACTCTTTTGACGAGATTGGGCTGTTTTCAACTTTTCACGAACGATACGAACTTGTTCTTCTGCTTCCTGAATCATATCCGGGCCAAAGAATTGTCTTTCCCCGGTCTCTGACCAGTTAAGGGGTGTTCGACATCGTCGTCCATAGAGAACTTCAAAAGGGGCTTTACCCAAGCTAGATTGATAGCTGTTGTTGTAAGCGAATTCGGCAAATGGAAGGCACTTCTCCCAGTCCATTCCGAATGAAATGACAGAGGCTCGAAGCATGTCTTCTAGAATTTGGTTGACGCGTTCCACTTGACCACTCGACTGAGGGTGGAAAGCGGTGCTAAAGGAGAGACGGGTTCCCATAGCATTTTGGAAACTTTCCCAAAATCGAGAGGTGAAAAGACTTCCTCGATCCGAGTTAATTTCCAAAGGAACACCATGGAGAGACACTATTCGGGAGATGTACAAATCTGCCAGCTGACTAGCGGTTATACTCTCACGAACAGGTAAGAAATGAGCTACTTTGGAAAGACGATCGACCACGACGAAAATAGCATTATTCCCTCTCTTGGTCCTGGGAAAACCGGTAATGAAATCCATACCAATTTTATCCCATTTCCATTCAGGAATAGCTAAGGGTTGAAGGGTGCCAGCAGGCCGTTGATGCTCTGCTTTTACACGACGACAGACGTCGCAATTTGCAATATACTGAGCGATTTCTCTCTTCATCCTAGTCCACCAGAACCTCTGGCGTAGGTCCTGATACATTTTAGTACTACCGGGATGAATGGTGAGAGGAGATTCATGAGCTTCCTTAAGGATTAAACGCCTTAGGTTGCGCACTTTGGGAACCACTAGTCGATCCCCGTAGTATACTACCCCTTGATCATCAATGGAGAAACAATTCGCAATTCCTTTCTGAATGTTTCTCTTGATGCGGGAGATTCCCGGATCTACCTTCTGTGCTTTGATAATTTGATCCGTAAGGGTAGGTTTTGCCACCAAGGCGGAAAGAAAACCTTGAGGTACAATGTGAAGGTTAAGCTTCCGAAATTCCTCATGGAGAAGCGGTTGACTTTGTTGTAACATCAGATTGTTACAATAAGATTTACGACTTAGCGCATCATCCATGACGTTGGCTTTCCCTGGGGTGTAGGTTATTCCTAAGTCGAAGTCTGTGATCAATTCAACCCAACGTCTCTGCCTGAGATTCAAATCCGATTGGGTGAAAATGTACTTCAGACTTTGGTGATCGGTGAATATTTCGCAACGATTACCGAGGAGGTAATGTCGCCAGGTCTTAAGTGCATAGACTATGGCTGCAAGCTCTAGATCATGAGTAGGATAATTCTCCTCATGTGGGTGCAATTGCCGTGAAGCGTAAGCAATTACGTGTCGATCTTGCATGAGAATGCAACCTAGTCCTTGTCGCGAGGCGTCGCAGTAGATAACAAAGTCCTTGGAGAAGTCTGGCGGTACCAGCACGGGAGCAGAGGTCAGGCGTCTTTTCAGTTCCTGAAAGCTGTGCTCACATTGTGGAGTCCATTCGAACTTCTTATCTTTCTTGAGGAGTTCGGTTAGAGGTTTAGCAACTTTGGAGAAGTTCTCGACAAAGCGACGACAATAGCTCGCTAAGCCTAGAAAACTCCGAACTTGCTTGACCGATTCAGGTGGAGTCCAATTAAGGACGGCTTGAACTCGCTCAGGGTTAACAGCAATACCTTTACCAGATATTACATGACCCTAGATAGGTCACTTCTGGCAACCAGAATTCACATTTAGAAAATTTGGCATAAAGGCGATGCTCTCGAAGTTTCTTCAACACTAGCCTTAAATGTTCGGCATGTTCTTCCTCATTCTTGGAGTAGATGAGTATATCATCGAGATAAACTACGACGAATTTATCCAAATACTCCATGAAGATTGAGTTCATTAACCGAGAAAAGGTGGCTGGAGCGTTGGTTAAACCGAAGGACATGACGGTGTACTCGTATTGGCCATAACGAGTAACAAAGGCCGTTTTAGGAATGTCCCCGTTTCTGATTTTGATTTGATGGTAGCCCAACCTCAAATCCATCTTGGAGAAGACTGAGGATCCAGCAAGCTGATCATACAGATCGTTGATCCTGGGAAGTGGATATTTGTTCTTGATTGTGACCAAATTGACAGGTCGGTAATCTACAACCATCCGATCCGTACCATCCTTCTTCTTGACGAATAGGACGGGGCAAGCCCACGGAGATGAACTAGGTCGGATGAAACCCTTTTTCAAGGACTCATCGAGTTGTTTCTTAAGCTCGGCTAGTTCTAGGGGTGCCATCTTATAGGGTCTTCTAGCAATCGGAACGGTTCCGGGGATGAGGTCTATTACGAATTCAACATCCCTGTCAGGTGGAACACCTGGCAATTCCTCTGGAAAGACATCCGGGAAGTCACGGACTACCGGAACGTCCTCAAGGTCTGGCAAAGGGCTGGCGTTAAGAGAATATAATTGTCGCTTGGCTATTCGGGTCAAGACATTAACTATCTTCCCCGAAGGATGGGTGAGTTGAACAGTCCTAGAGAAGCAATCAATTTTGGCTTGATGAGCTGACATCCAGTCCATACCCAAAATGATATTAATATCCGAAGATTTAAGGGCTATCAAAGATGCAAGGAAAACAAGTCTGTCGACTTGGATCTCATTTCCATAACTTACCCTAGAGGTCTGCCATCTAGACCCAGGGGTAGAGATTTCCATAGTGGATGGCAAGTCACAGAATGCAACGTTATGCAAACGAGCATAATTTTCAGATATAAAAGAATGAGAGGCTCCTGTATCGAAAAGAACAGATGCCGGGTGGCAGTTAACAAGAAGCGTACCGAGAACGATGTTGGGGTCCTCTTGAGCTTCTTCGGCAGAGATACAGTTGACATGGCCACGTGAAGCGGTGACCGGTTTAGCATGAAACACCTTCCCTGTCGGCTTGCCACGGCCAACAGCTTTAGCAGATTGATTGGGGTTGGTCTGGGGACACTCACGCATATAGTGACCAGATTCCCCACACTTGAAACAAGTCACGGAACTGGTACGTGGAGGAGCATTATTGGTTGGACCCCCATAGGGCTTGGCCGGTGCAGACTGTTGAACAGGGCGAGGCGCCTGGAAGATGGCCTCGGTGTGAACCTGGGTGGCAGGGCGGTGTTGGGTACCCACACGCGGCGCTTCTGAGGACCAGCACCGGATGAGGAACCCATGTCACGTCCATGCTTGCGTGTTGCGTCATAGTCAGTCTGACCAGTTTCAGCACTGATGGCTTTGTTGACAAGTTTCGAAAAAGATGTGCACTCATGCAGACGGAGGTCGCGGCGAAGCTCAGGACTAAGGCCCTTACGGAACCTTGCTTGCTTCTTGGCGTCAGTAGAAACTTCCTCAGTTGGATATCGTGCGAGATTACCAAACTCCCTGCTATAGACATCCACAGAAAATTCGGCCTTGGGTGAAATTGCAGAATTCCTCACGTTTACGGTCCATGAGACCCTCCGGAATGTGATGTTCACGGAAAGCCTCGCTGAACTCAGCCCAAGTAGTGACATGGTCCGCTGGGCGCATGGCTCCATAATTCTCCCACCATAGACTGGCGGGGCCTTCAAGATGATATGCGGCAAAGGTGACCTTGTCAGCCTCCGCTACCAGCGCGGAATGCAGCTTGTGAGAGATACTGCGAAGCCAGTCATCAGCGTCGAGAGGCTCGACGGAGTGGTGGAACGTGGGTGGATGCAATTTGATAAAATCACTGAGTGACACCACGTTAGCCCTCTGATGGTGTGCTGTATTCTGTTCAATACGCTCCAACAAACGGTTTGTCTCCCGCTTGTTTCTCTCAGCTTCCATCATAACTTCGGCTAGTGAAGGAGGATGAGGCAGATTTTCATTCCTGCCTTCACTGCCCTCGGCCTGCTCTTGGGAAGCAGGGTTAGCGCGCGTGTTGACCATCCTAGGTAAACAAGACAATGATTTAGTCAGAATGATAAAATTCCGACATAGGATACATAATGTAAGGAATAACTCGAAATGCAAGATGATCATCCGTATGACATGGTAGATACAGAAACTGCTTCTTTATTCCATCGTCATACACACCATACAGGGTTTAGTACAAGACCAAACAAAGTACTATTACGGTGAAAAGAGGATTACATCTCATCGGAGGCATTCCAAGCTCCTATACATTATTTTTCTACATCTCCGGAAAGAGTACAAACTAGGACATATCCCACGAGTCACGCAGGACAATAGACGACACAGCTGGTGCGAACTAGTGATACCATCACTAACTCAGACCGATCCGTAGTAGTCCTCGTAGAAGTCACCTCCATAGCCTGGAAGTTCAACATGATCATCCGGAAACAGACGGTCTCGCGGAGCTTGTGGACCATAGGGGCTAGGATGAGGTCGTGGACCAACAAACGGTGGCCTGCGGGGACCGCGAGGTGGGGTGATGCCTCCTACATCACGCCAAACCATCACGTCTGGCAGAGCAGATCTCACAGGATAGAGATTGCGCATATCCGAATATCCAGCCTGCACCGCCGGTGCGAACCGAGTCAAAGTGGCCCAGTGGTCAGCACGGGTATTGAAGAGCTCTAACCTTAAGGCCCGATTTTCACGGTCCTTATCCTCGAGCATCTCAGCAGTGGTGCGAGTCCGTGAATCCTCCTGAGTGGAGTCAGCATAGATAGCTTGGAGATATCCTTGTGCTCCCGGAAGTGATCCTGGCATATACCGGAAGTCAGAGTCCCGGAATAGACCAGATCTGACTCGCATAATGGTCATCATAGAGTAGGCGGCGTCCTGCACAGCCATCTCAATAGTAACCGCGAGTCCATAGGAGCAGTGAAGAGGCTCGGTGGATCCAGGATAAGATGGAAATATCCTGACAGTGCAGAGATACTGGCTTTGATTGAAGTCCCGGAATTGCTCTTCGACCGTGTACTCGGGATACCAGCGATATCCAGCCTCAGTCATTACCCTGAACAACTTGGCGGTATGGCCGGGTACATCTAGGCATCGAGTCAGGCGAACCACTTGATTGAGGTCGCTAGTGGCCATCTGAAAGCACAATCATAATGCAAAGGCATTAGAATTTCTAGCAAAATTTCGGCAGCATAACAGGTGTAAATGCTCAAAAAGGATTTTGAGACATTTGACAAAGGATTTCGTACATACTCAACATCATCATATCAAGTTCTGAAACCAATCTAACAACATAAGGTGGTAGTAGAACTGAACTAGGCTTGTAGCCATCAAATTTATAAGGTACTACTAATTAGTAACTCGTGATCCTGATAGAGAGAATAGATCCTAATTCCTTAACCCCCGGTGGAAGAATGGACTGACTCAGATCAGAATGTCATAAGATAGAGGAGTAAAAAGAGCCTTACGTTCCATCCCACAAACAATTCCCCTACATATAACTAAAGAATTTCTAGACTCAACATCGACCAGTTTGGCTTGGAGAACCTACAGGCAGTCCAGCTCTGATGCCAACGCTGTCAGGACCCCGACTCGATGTCACATCGATCTAGCTGGTAACACCTGATATCACTTTGCGGCCTCACGCACGGTATCCCCACGGGTGTCGTCTTACCTCTTCCCGGGACCGTTTGCGCCTTTTGGCTCACGTATATGATAGTGTCGCTAGCATCCATATGATAAGGAGCCCGGGCTGACATGACTAGTCGTAAACCCAAAGTGGCACAGACTTACAGGGACAGGCATCCATGACCCAGCTTCGAACGTGTCGGTCATCAGCAAGTGGGTCCGGGCTGTAGCACTGGGCTAGCAGGACTCCGGTAAACCGGGCTGTAGCGGGCTAACAGGACTCCGGTACTCAAAGCGTGACATTTCCCCGAAGGGACAGACACAGGAACGAAGAAGGACACATGCCGGCCAGCCTAAGTGTTCCAGAGCAGTAGCAAGCTACCATGGCTCAGTGGTAACACTAGGAGACATTTCCCGGTAAGAGAGGCTACTAAAGATAAACAACTAGATAGTCAGATCCCACACATACCAAGCATTTCAGTCATACACACAATATGCTCGATATGTGCAAATACAACGAAGCATCACAACATGACTCTATGACACAAGTACTTTATTTAAGGCTCAGGGAGCCATACATAACATACACAAAGGTACGGGTCTCACGACCCAACATACAAGTCATACAGTCATACAAGCCAGCAGCGGAAGTACATTGTCTGGGTACAGACAACTAGTAAAATAAAAGAGGCTTGGAAGCCTAACTATACTATGTTCTCCATCACAAGCTCAGGGTCACCACCTGGGTCTTTAGCCTACTCGTTGATGTTAACGTCTACATAGAACCCATCAGAAGGGGTTGCAGCGTCTTCTGTAAAAAATGTAGATTATAGCAACATGAGTACAAAGGTACTCAGCAAGACTTACATCAGATCCTACATACATGCATAGTATCAAGAAGGGTTGGTGGAGTTATTGCAGCAAGCTAGCTTTGACTCTTGGCTAGACTATCCTACGATACTCCAACTTGAAATGGTTTTGCGCACACGAGTCCACTACTCACCACTTCAATACACTACCGAGGATCCACCTCCGTCTTCCTACGGAAGGGCCATCCTCGGCACTCACACTTATCTTGAGGCTTTTAACAGTTTCCATTTACTTGTCTATGAACTGTATAGGCAACCAAGTAGTCCTTTACCACGGACGCGGCTATTCGAATAGATCATGTTAACCCTGCAGGGGTGTACTTCTTCATACACGCTCTCACCACTTATCGTCGTTTACACGACATGTACTCGGCAACCTTCAAGCGGAAGCCCAACGTGGGAGTCGGCCACGACCTACCTAGTCACCTAAGCCTCCAGTCCAGGTTTATCGCCTATTCAGGTTCCATCCGCAGGGAGTCCGGCCGAGGTTTCCCATACGGCCCCGAACGATGTGAACAGGGTTCCCGAGATACCTAACGGGTATTCGGTACACCCGGCCACGTACCTACCGCATCACAGCCCACCCCTACGGTCAGCGCTGTCCACGGCCTCCAGTAGGCTACAAACACCAGAAACTACTTGCAACTCCTGGACGGAGAACTAGGGTGAATAAGAAGTCGAGAGGGTCCATTGGTTTCGGGCCCAATGCATGGTAGTAGCTGATTCTTAAATCACACATACAGATCTCAGTGCTTAAGGTCGGCTTCAATGAAACAACCCACCATGTACTCCTACATGGCCTCTCATCGATACCTTTACCAAATCGTGTTCACCACACCACTCTCATTACCGACATAATCATTTCACTCTAGCCCATCACCCAGATGAACCAGACCTGACACGACTCTAAGCATAGCAGGCATAGCAAGGTAGGAACAACACATACATATGGCTCAATCAACTCCTACACATGCTAGTGGGTTTCATCTAGTTACTGTGGCAATGACAGGTCATGCAGAGGAAATGGGTTCAACTACCGTAGCACACAGCAGTTTGAATCGCGTTGTCTTAATGCAGTAAAAGAGAGCAGGAGCGAGAACATGGGATTGTATCGATATGATCAAATGGTTGGTTGCTTGCCTGATGGTTCGATGCTCGGATATGATTCTTCGTTAGGGTAATCACGGTACTCCTCGGGGACAGATCCTGTCGCAAAGGACATCGATACACAGGCATCACCAAACAATGTGCAACAATATGATGCATGCATGAAACATGGCAATATGAGTGTGTTGGGCTAATGCAGCTAAAACCAGAGGGGTTTGAACAAATTTGAATCAAAGATTCAAATTTCAAACTCAAATATGGCCTCTTTAAGTGCTTTTCCTTATTCTGTTTAAAACATCAATTTAACTTGTTTGATCATGCATGAAAATAGTACAGATGGATAGATTGGATTTTTCTGATCATTTTTCATATATAATTTGTCCAATTTGGAGTTACAGAATAAAAGTTATGAATTTTTGAAGTTTAAATAATATTCTGGAATTTCCTGATTTAATTTAAATCTAGAATATAATTATTGCGCCAGCATGACGTCAGCATGACGTCAGTGGTCAACTGCGACTGGCTGAAGTCAAACCTGACGTGTGGGGCCCACACGTCAGTGACAGGGGGGGTTAACCAGTTTTAAATTAATTCTAATTACTAATTAGTGGCGCTGGGGCCCACTGTCAGTGTCAGGGGGGGTTGACTAACAGTAGTTAGCGCTAACCTAACCACCTGGCCGATAGGGCCCACGCGTCAGTGACCCTGGGGGGTCAAACCCCAGGTCGGACAAGTCAAACCCCACCGGCGACATGACGCCGGCGAGGTCCGAGACGGCGGCGAGAGTGCTTTTTGCCATTCCGGCAACCAAATGGACGGCGGAAGGCATCTACGTGTTGCTGAGGTTGAGCCGCGGCTATTGGTGGTGGTGGTTGGGCTCGGGGTGGCCGGAGTTGACGGTGGCGAGCTCGGCTGCGGCGGTCGGAGTTCGGGTGCGGTCGGGATCAGTGTTGCAGGGGGTTTGGGGAGGCGTTGGTGTGTGCTACGTGCTCCCAGTGAGGTGTGGAGCACGATGGTGTGCTCGGTTGGGCGCTACGGTGACCGTTGCCACGACGGCGACATCGCCGGCGGCGTGGAGCTCTCGGCCAAGGTGGGGCTAGGGCCTAGAGGTCGGGAGAGACCAGGGAAGAAGGGGGAAACGACTCGGGGGCTCACCGCGGTTGCAGTGGGCGTCGAAGCGGGCTCGGGGACGCGCTGGAGACGGCGAATTCGACGGCGACGGTGGTCGGAGCCCGAAGAGGGGAACGGCAATGTGGCGGCGATGCAGGGCTTCCGGGGACCCGTGGAGCGGTGGGGAGGAAGAGGGAGTTGTGGCGGAGCTTCTGAGCTAGTCGGGGGAGCGAGGGGTGGCCGGAGACGACTGCTACGGCGAACGGTGGCGACGGTGGTGTTCGGCCGTGAGAGAGAGAGAGCGAGGGAGAGGAAGGAGAGAGCCGGGGAGAGTGAGAGAGAGCAGGGGGAGAGGCGTGGCGTCGTCCAGGGCGTCGAGCGAGGAGGGGAGGCCAGGCAAGCAGGCGAGCAGGTGGCGTGGCGCGGTGGCGCGCGCGCGCGCCGGCCACACTCCCCTCCCTCTGTCTGGACGAAGACGACAGAGGAGGGAGGTGGGCTGGGCTGGCTGGGCCAGCCAGCTAGCTGGGCCGCACAGTGGAGGAGCCCAGGTGGGTTTTCCCCCTTTTCTTTCTGTTTTCTGTTTTATTTATTATATCTGCAACTTTGTTGAATTAAATAAAATACCTAGGCAAGTTCAAAAATCACCAAACTAATCCTGGCCCATAGTTGGATTATTTCCAACATGAAACATTTTAGTTTGGAGATATTTGAGCATTTAAATATTTTATATTATTTTAAATGCCCAAATTCAAATATTTATGATTTAATTCAAAAACCCTAGGATGGCCTAGGAAAATGTGCACCACTTTTGGCAGAGGTTCTGAACCAAGACAAAAATGATGGGCATTTTAGAAGGGCATTTCAGGTTCATTGAAAAATTATTTTAGTAACCCTAGTTGGTTTCAGAGGGGACTGGGGGTTCTGTCATCCCCATTTCAAGTTTCTGATGAAAGAGTAAACATGATGCAACACTCTAATGCATGACTAGCTAGGGTGTGACACATAGCCAAGGACTCGTTAAGACACAACGAGACCATTGTAAAAACGACCGTGGATAGGGGGACCACTAGATGTCGAACCCCAATCTCATATCATGCATCTGTCGAAAAGAAAAAACTAGAGCTACTTGAATTCCCACCAATAAAATTCCCAAAACATTATGGTTATGCAATCTGGTGTTGGGGATACATGGGAAGCCATAAATATCTCACCTAAACCAACAGTACCTACATCCAAGCTGTATCCATCCATCAACACATAACCAAGAAACCTTCAGAAATTGTGTACCTCAATCTTCGAAAAGCATCCGTTATACGAGCTATGGCAATACACCCGAACTCCCGCCCCAATACTGGGTGGCGTCGAGGTTATCTTACCAATAGCTGCATAAAAGAGATTTTCGATGTGGGCGAAACTCTGGTATTCCAGAACTGCAACGATAAAATTGTGACGACAACACCTCGGAGCTCAACTCACGGGACACTACCACAACCCCTATGTCAGGAGGCACCAAGAACAATGTTCTTGCCACAAGAATATCAGAATGATCCCAAGATACCCGCGTGATCCTAAATTTTTTTAGTGAAATTTGAGGAGAGGAAAGACAAAACATCTACGTTAGGAGACCTCACCAGAGCGACGAAGGGATGGTGGAGTAAACAGAATCCTACTCTTCGATATATATAATCCTAAGACTCAAAACTTTTTGTTCTAGACTCAACCATGTCAGCGATTCGATCAAGCAAGGGGCTCCTAAGTCGGCGATGGATCTGATTACCAACTTGTAATGCCCATGATGCGACTATATCTCCCAAGTGTCAAGGCACGACTTAGAGGCATAACTGCATTGTGGTTGTTTCACAAGAAGGGTCATCTTCACACAATCCCTTGTAATGAACAAGAAAGGGATAAAGAGAGTTGGCTTACAATCGCCACTTCACACAAAGATCATGTAATTCATACATCATTCAGAGTACACACATAGTCCGACTACGGACAAATCCAAATGAAAAGAAGATAACCCTAAATGCTAGATCCACGATTGTCCCAACTGGGATCCACTACTGATCATCAGGAAAAGACACGTAGTAACGGCCAAGGACCTCGTCGAACTCCCACTTGAGTTCGGTAGCATCACCTGCACTGGTATCATCGGCACCTGCAACTGTTTTGGTAGTATCTGTGAGTCACGAGGACTCAGCAATCTCAAAACCCGCGAGATCAAGACTATTTAAGCTTATGGGTAGGATGTGCTAATGAGGTGGAGTTGCAGCAAGCGCTAAGCAAAATATGGTGGCTAGCAGGCGACTACAAGTGTAGGAAGAGAAACTATGCAACGTTCGTCATCTAGAAGTGACCAAGAAGTGATCCTGAAGACTACTTACGTTCAAACATAACCCAAACCATGTTCACTTCCCAGACTCCGCTGAGAAGAGACCTTCACGGCTACACACGCGGTTGATGCATTTTAATTAAGCCAAGTGTCAAATTCTCTACAACCAGATATTAACAAATTCCCATCAGCCACATAACCGTGGCATGACTCTCGAAAGTTTATACCCTGCAGGGGTGTCCCAACTTAGCCCATCACAAGCTCTCATGATCAGCGAAGGATATTCCTTCTCTCGGGAAGACCCAATCAGCCTCGGAATCCCCGTTATAAGACATTTCGACAATGGTAAAACAAGACCAGCAAGACCACCCGAATGTGCCGACAAATCCCGATAGGAGTGATACATATCCAACGTATCTATAATTTTCGATTGTTCCATGCTATTATATTACCCGTTTTGGATGTTTATGGGCTTTATTTACTCCTTTATATCATTTTTGGGACTAACCTACTAACCGGAGGCCTAGCCCGAATTGCTGTTTTTTTTCCTATTTCAGTTTTTCGAAGAAAAGGGATATCAAACGGATTCCAAACGGAATGAAACCTTCGGGAGCGATCTTTTTGGAACAAACGCAATCCAAGAGACTTGGAGTGGACATCAAGAACCAGCCGAGGCGGCCACGAGGCAGGAGGGTGCGCCCCCACCCTCGTGGGACCCTCGTGGCTCCCCTGACCTACCTCCTTCGCCTATATATATCCACGTACCCTGAAAACATCCAGGGGCACCACGAAAAATTATTTCCACCATCGCAACCTTCTGTATCCGCAAGATCCCATCTTGGAGCCTTTGTTGGCGCTCCGCCAGAGGGGGAATCGACCACGGAGGGCCTCTACATCATCTCCAATGCCTCTCCGATGAGTTTTGAGTAGTTTACCACAAACCTTCGGGTCCATAGTTATTAGCTAGATGGCTTCTTCTCCCTCTTTGAATCTGAACACAAAGTTCTCCTCGATCTTCTTGGAGATCTATTCGATGTAACTCTTTTTGCGGTGTGTTTGTCAAGATCCGATGAATTGTGGGTTTATGCAAGTTTACCTATGAGAAATATTTGAATATCCTCTATATTCTTCTATGTATGATTGGTTATCTTTGCAAGTCTCTTCGAATTATCACTTTGGTTCTGCCTACTAGATTGATATTTCTTGCAATGGGAGAAGTGCTTCGCTTTGGGTTCAATCTTAAGGTGTCCCTTCCAAGTGACAGCAGGGGAAGCAAGGCACGAATTGTATTGTTGCCATCGAGGATAAAAAGATAGGGTTTATATCATATTGCATGAGTTTATCCCTCTACATCATGTCATCTTTCTTAATGTGTTACTCTGTTCTTCATGAACTTTATACTCTAGATGTAGGCAGGAGTCGGTCGATGTGTGGAGTAATAGTAGTAGATGCAGAATCGTTTCGGTCTACTTGTCACGGACGTGATTCCTATATACATGATCATGCGTAGATACTCTCATAACTATGCACTCTTCTATCAATTGCTCGACTGTAATTTGTTCACCCACCGTAATAATTGTGCTATCTTGAGAGAAGCCACTAGTGAAACCTATGCCCCCGGGTCTATCTTTTATCATATAACTTTCCAATGTACTTTTATTTGCATCTTTTATTTTCCAATCTATATTATAAAAATACCAAAAATATTATCTTATTATCTCCATCAGATCTCACTTTTGCAAGTTACCGTGAAGGGATTGACAACCCCTTCATCGCGTTGGGTGCGAGGTTCTTGTTTGTTTGTGTAGGTACGAGGGACTTCTATGGAGCCTCCTACTGGATTGATACCTTGGTTGTCAAAAACTGGGGGAAATACTTGTGCTACTTTGCTGCATCACCCTTTCCTCTTCAAGGGAAAACCAACGTAGTGCTCAAGAGGTAGCAAGAAGGATTTCTGGCACCGTTGCCGGGGAGGTCTTCGCTCAAGTCAAGATATACCAAGTACCCATCACAAATTCATCTCCCTCGCTTTACATTATTTGCCATTTGCCTCTCGTTTTCCTCTCCCCCACTTCACCCTTGCCGTTTTATTTGCCCTCACTTTACCGTTTGCCATCCCTTTGCCATGTCCGAATCAAAAGGAACTAAGGGTTCTTTCCAGGGTTTTAGTACCTTGGATAGTCCCTCTATCCTCTCTAAGCTAATAAATAATGATTCTATGGAAAGACATACCGGGGTTATCAATGAAGTTTGAGTAATTTCAATGAAGATGACTCCGTAATTTTTTGTTACTTACTTGATGAGACATTAAAAGATGCTTGGGATAGGCTATTAAGGATTCGAGCTAGCTATGTGCCACAATATCAAATTGAGATTTACTTAAAAAGATTTTATATTGGATTACCCGCTTCTTTCAAGCAAGTTCTAGATTCTATTTTTGATGGAGGTTTTCTTGAAGGGGATGCTATAGGTACATATGAAAAAATGAAAATTATATTTGGACACCCCATGAATGATAAAGTGGAATCCACTACTCTCTTATGCTTTTATCAAAACGAAATTATAAAAGAGATGAAGGCTAGCTTAGATGCAAATTTCCTTAACGTGCTTAATCATAATTCCTCCATTAATGGCAATGTGCTGTCCCAAAATAGAAGAATGAATGCTATAGAAAGGAAATTTTCCCTTTTCTTTCCCAACACCAAGGATGGCAATACTTAGATCTATTCTCTCTTTTATGCCTAGCTAGGGGCGTTAAATGATAGCGCTTGTTGGGAGGCAACCTAATTATTTTTTGTTCACTGCTTTTTGCTTCTGTTTAGTAATAAATAATTCATCTAGCTTTTGTTTAAATATGGTTTTATTTTTTAATTAGTGTTTGTGCCAAGTAGAACCTATAGGATAATCTTTGGGTGATAGTTAATTTGATTCTGCTAAAAAATAGAAACTTTTGGGTGCACGAGAATAATTTTAATAAATCACAGAAACGTGATTTTTCGTTGATTATTTCTGTAATAGATCAGTAGACAAATTTCCTAGAACTTCCTATTTTGGAAGGATTTTTAGAGGTCCAGAAGTATTCAAAAGTTACAGATTGCTACAGGTTTTGTTTTTGACATATTCTGTTTTTCGTGTGTTGTTTGCTTATTTTGATGCATCTATGGATAGTATCGGGGGGTATGAACCATATATAAGTTGGAATACAGTAGGTTTAACACCAATATGAATAAAGAATGAGTTCATTACAGTACCTTATGTGGTGGTTTTTCTTTCTTGCACTAACGGAGCTCATGAGATTTCCTGTTGTGAAGTTTTCAAGTTTTGGGTAAAGATTGGATGGACTATGGAATAAGGAGTGGCAAGAGCCTAAGCTTGGGGATGCGCATGGCACCCCAAGATAATCCAAGGATAACCAAAAGCCTAAGCTTGGGGATTCCCCGGAAGGCATCCCCTCTTTCGTCTTTGTCTATCAGTAACTTTACTTGGAGCTATATTTTTATTCACCACATGATATGTGTTTTGCTTGGAGCGTCTTCTATGATATGAGTCCTTGATTTTTAGTTTACCACAATCATTCTTTATGTATACACATTTTGGGAGACACACACATGATTTAGAATTTATTAGAATACTCTATGTGCTTCACTTACATCTTTTGAGCTAGATAATTTTGCTCTAGTGCTTCACTTATATCTTTTAGAGCACGGTGGTTGCTCAATTTTGTAGAAATTATTGACCTCTCATGCTTCACTTATATTATTTTGAGTGTCTTTTATAACAGCATGGTATTTGCTACGGTTATAAAATTGGTCCTAGAATGATGGGCATCCAAGTTGGGTACAATAAAAACTATCATAGAAAGTGAATTGGATGCTATGATCAACTTGATGCTTGATAATTGTTTTGAGATATGAGGATGGTAATATTAGAGTCATGCTAGTTGGGTAATTGTGAATTTAAAGAATACGTGTGTTGAAGTTTGTGATTCCCGTAGCATGCACGTATGGTGAACCACTTTGTGATGAAGTTGGAGCACCATTTATTTATTTATTGTCTTCCTTATGAGCGGCGGTCGGCGACGAGCGATGGTATTTTCCTACCAAACTATCCCCCTAGGAGCATGCGCGTAATACTTTGTTTTGATACGTCTGGTTATTTTCCCGGCCCAGGCTGCTACCCCAATCACGACTGTTCTCTTGGCCCAGGCTAATTCCCCATCTCAAATTGCTTCTCCGGCCATATCGAACCTGGCCTCTTCTGATATTTCTCCATCTGATTTTGGAAATGAGGCGAATATACATATCAATCCAACGGACTCACCTGGAGATTCTGCTAAGTTTAATGATCTTATTAATGACATGCTTTTTAATGTTTGGAACTGCCAGAATTGTTTGTCCATGGTACATTTTACCTATCCGTGCACCAGCCGGGTTAGGTGCCGTAGATGTTTTTGGTTGGGGCACAAAGCAAAGGGCTGTTCGGATTCTAGTCCTTCACCCTCTTACAAGTGTGTCCCACGGTGCAAATTTGGTGAGTCCAACCGGTCAACAGGATTTTCTAAACGGGACTCCTCGATTTCCTCCATAGCTAGTCCCACTGGGTCTATGCCCAGTCCCACTGCCACCCCATCTATTCCATCATTGCCCGCAGAGCCACCGCCCATAATGCCTCCTCCGCCTCCCTCCCCACTGCCATCGCCTTGCACTTCACCGCCGCCTGTATTGACCGCATATTGCAGCACCACCGATAAGTGCTGCGCTCCATCCCCGGCGCCAGCAATGGCCAACTTCGCGCTTGATCCCATGGATTTTCTACCACGAGGTTTTGACATCATCGATGGCGGAGAGCTGCGTCTTCCCCGCACCTTCTTCGCGCCGGCGGTGGCCCCGGACCGGCAGCATGATGATTATGACATCGCCATTGTCGAGCCAGCTCCTCTGCCTGAAGAAGTCGCCATCTTCTGGAACATGGTCAGTGATTTCGTTGTCAATAACCTGGGAAGAACTGTTCTAGATGCTCAACCTTGGATTCAAGGGGTTGGGTTATTTCAATTCCGTAGTGTGCTGGCTCGTCAAGCGTTAGTTGATCATCCTCCTTTCGATCTGGGTAATGATAGATTTGTTCAGTTTATCCCGCATGATGAGGGTATAAATTACAGAGCAACGCAGGGTTTTCGCCGCGAATGGGTCATGTTGCTTGGTGTTCCTCTAGATTATAGGCGCTCAAAGTATCTTGCTGATGTCATCAGCATGTTTGGGCGCTTCCACCATTGGCACCAGGATGATCCAATGCTGGTCCGCTCTCCTGCTTATGTTTCCTTCCCTGCACCGTCTCTGGTTCCAAGATCTATGGCTTACAGAGAATATGCTGACTTTGGAGGGGCTAGGATTTCTTGTACTGCGCATGTCTATATCCTTTCAGCGGATTTTGTAGATATCTTGCCAGCTGATGAAGATCCAATGCCCTTCAATGGCAATCCGCACCCACTCCCTGGAAATATGCAGTTTGATAATCACAATTGGGTCATGCCTGAATTTCCTGAGCTAGGTTGGAACGAGGTGCCACCCCTTGTCAACGAGCAACAGTATAATGTACCCCCACCACTCCATGAAGTTGTGCAGCAAGATAATGTTGAGGAGATTCAGTGTCAGGAGTCCATTGTTATGCAGCTATCTGAGGATTCAGTGAACAATGAGGACAATGTTGCGGATGTGGCTTCCTTCCAGCACCTAACGGGACCACATCAGCCTCTTCTTCTGATTGGGCAAGTGTTCACTGTTTTTGGGCCGATCTTGCCCCCTGTGATGCAGTGGCAGCGTACTTTTGAGAAGGTGTTGTCGTTTATCTGGTCTTCTGACATTCCCCAATTTGTCTTCAAGTCTGAAATTGGAGCTTCACTGAACAAGCAATCCTGGGAGTCTCTCTGCAATGCTCCAGCTCCCAATCTTATGTTGCTGCCTGCACCTATTCCCCCACCTCAGCCAGAGGAGGGATGTGCCACCTGTTAGAAGGCCAGTAGCTCAGGCTCTTTGCTTTGATGATCTTGATGAGCCAGTTGCTGAAGCTTTTGAATTCTCGGTTGTTCCTGAAGTCACTCTGAAGCGTGGAAGAAAGCCCAAGGCCTCTAGAGTTATTGTTGATTCTGAGGATCAGCACAGTGCTCGTCTCAGTGCTCTACGCGATGGATACCGCAAGTTTACTGATGGTAATCCATCTAAGAAGTCTCAGACTCTGAAGAAACGCAAAACCATGGCATCCCAGCCTGAAGATAGCTCTACTGTGCCTCCTCCAACTACTATTGCTGACCTGCAGCGCATTGGTGCTCGTCTTTGCATTGTGCACGAGAAGATTACTACGGATATGCTTGTTGCTGATCCTGCCAAGTCCAACAGCAACACGAGTTCTGATGATTAACTACATCCATGGTTTAGGTCCATGGCATACCGTAATCGGCATTTATCTTTCTTTCTCTGTTTGGAACTATGTGATGCTTGTCTGCTTAGTGGGTCAGTGTAGGTCATTGCGTGGCCCACTCTTAATGCTTTTACTTTGGTTTCTAATGAATAAGACAAGGTTTAGGGATTGGAAAGTTCTATGTTGGAACGTACGGGGCCTCAATTCTGAAGCACGTCAACTCACGGTTAGGCAAAAGGTCGATAAAAGTGGTTGCTCTGTCGTTTGTCTCCAGAAAACTAAATGCATGCATATTGATCAACGTTTCATTCGGAAATTCTGTCCGAGCACTACTAGGAAAAGGGCTTTAGATGATATGGCCACTAATGGCGCACCAGACATGTGGTGCACCACTACTATATAGTAGTGGCGCACCATGTGTTGGTGCGCCATTAGTGTAAAAGACAATAATGGCGCACCAGACACATGGTGTGCCACTAGTAACAATTTTTTTTCCAAAAATACTAATGGCGCACCAGGGAACAGTGTGCCATTACTGGTTTTAACTAGTAATGGCGCACCAGCCACACAGTGCGCCACTACTATATTTTGTTTATTTTGTTTTTTTGCAAAACTACTAATGGTGCACCAGGGCACAATGCGCCATTACTAGTTTTAACCAGTAATGGCGCACCAGCCACAAAGTGCGCCATTACTATTTTTTTTTGCAAAACTACTAATGGCGCACCACCAGCTAGTGTGCCATTAGTAACCAGTGTTACTAATGGCGCATTTCTATGTGGTGCGCCATTAGTAACCTGGGACCAGCTAGATATTTTGCATAGCCACACCTACGCAGTCACTTTCCCCACTTCATTCTCTCCACCTCCTCCTCCAAGCTTGTCTCAGCTGCCTCCTCCTCCTCACCTCATTTGCACCATAGATTCATCCAAATTAAGTGGTTAAATTACCTTTTTTGATAGGTAAGTAAGGGGAAAGCTATCTTTATGTTGTAGATCTACTTTTTTCTCCCTCCAACAACGTGCACATGCACTTTTTATGTCCTAGCTAGATCTATGTATGTTTGTGGTGTTGCATATATGTTTGTGTTTGCAGGTACCGGTATTTTAAATGCAATAGTTGCCAATATTTTGCCGGAATGTTGATTCATTTCCGTTTCGGCGAGAAGTTTGGCAGTATGCATTCTTTTTGGTCCTATTTTTAGGCAAAGTCATGCCAATTTTTTTCTTGGTTCTAAAATATTGTTTTCCTCTACCCCGTAGGCGACCATGGTCCGCACGATGACCGAAGGCATCGTGAATAGGTTTTTGAGCTCCGCGAAGGCCGAGATGCTTCAAAAGAACGAGACGGAGATAAGATGTGCCTGCTGAAGATGCAAGCTGAGGAGCCTTGTGCACCCAGATTTCGTACAGGGGCGGGACCACCTGCTCTTGCTTGGTTTCATGGATGGCTATCGGTGGCAAGGTGATGAAGATGATTATGAAGTCGTCCATGGGGGCCGGGAAACCAATGAGGAAGGGAAGCAGACAACCACGGCGAGGGTGGGCGAGAAGACGAAGAATCTCCAGGACATGATCACGAAGTAGATGCAGTACACAGTCATCATGTAGAAGATCCCAGACATGATGATGAGGAATATGCCGGAGCAGACAAAGGGCATGATCATGAAGATGAAGATGCTGGAGCAGACGACGATGGACCATCGATGGGCTGGGTGCCGGACCCTCATATTCAAGAGCTGCTTCTCAAGCAGACGGATAACGCAAGAGCTACCGCCCGAGAGAAAGCCAAGCTGGATCAACTAGAGATAGACGCGGTTACTCCATTGTATGAAGGATGCAGGCCCGAGGATAACCGCTTGAAAGTAATGCTCATGGCTGTGGAGTTGAAGGTAAAACACAAAATGACCGATGCATGCTTCGACGAGAACATGTCATTCTGGCACGAACGTCTTCCACAGGGGAACAAATGCCCGACCAGTTTGGAGGAGGCGAATAAAATCGTGTGTCCTATGGATTTACCACACGTGAAATACCATGTGTGCATGAACAATTGCATCATTTATCGGGACGAGCATGCGGAGTCTACCATATGTCTGGTGTGCGGCATCACTCGATACAAGAAGAGGAAGAAATGTCCTCAAAAAGTTGTGTGGTAGTTTTCGATCACTCCTCGTCAGCAGAGGTATTTCGCGGACCCTACGGTAGCAAAGCTCCCGCGTCGGGACGCGGATAGGGAGGAGAAGAAGCGAGAAGATGACACAAATGATTCGGAGATAAATAAAAAAGACAAGATGCTGAGTCACCCTAAGGATGGGAGCCAGTGGCAAGCGTTGAACTTCGAACACCCAGAATTTGGGAAGGATCCAAGGAACATCGTGCTGGGCGCGAGCACCAAAGGAGTCAATCCGTTTGGCAGCCAGTGAAGCACACATAGCCCCTGCCCTATGTTTGTGTGGATGTACAACATTCCCACCTGGTTGTGCATGAAAAGGAAGTACATTCACATGAGTATGCTAATTGAAGGGCCAAAACAACCAGGGAACGACATCAATCTGTATGTAGGTCTGCTGAAAGAGGAGCTAGACATGCTGTGGAAAATGCCAGCCAATACGTGGGATGCTGTAGAGAAAGAATATTTCCCTATGAGAGTTGCACTACTCACGATGGTGCACGACGATCTCGGTTACGGATATGTCGCGGGGCAGGTGGTCCACGGATTTTCTGGATGCGTCAGGTGCATGGATGACACAATGTATTGCCAGCTAGATAGAGATCCCGGGTCTTCGAAAACCATGTTCATGGGACATCGAAGGTGGCTTCGCGACGATGACTCATGGAGGAAACGCAAGGATCTGATCGATGGTGAAACCGAACCCCGAAGACGCCCGCGTACGAGGAGCAGCAAGGAAATAGACAAGCTATTGAAAAACTGAAAAGATTGCCCACTACCGAGAAAGAAGCAAAAGGCGCCAGAGCCGGGAAATAAGCGAAAGGCGCCAGAGCCGCTGCTAAAGGTATGGAAAACGAGGTCTGTTTTCTCGGACTTGCCGTACTGGAAGATCCATCGTGTGCCTCACAGCCTCGATGTCATGCATATCACGAAGAACGTGTGTGAGAGTCTGCTTGGTACCTTGCTCAGCATGCTAGAGAGGACCAAAGATGGGCCGAAAGCAAGGGCAGACTTGAAATCAATGGGCATCAGGGAGGAGCTTCACGCTAATGATGATGATGATGAGGCGAAACAGGATTCGGAAAGTCGTCGCAAAGGCAAAAACACTAGTGCTTAACCGGCCTTTAGTGCCGGTTCATGACGGCCTTTAGTGCCGTTTCGCCAACCGGCACTAAAGAGTGGGGACTAAAGGTCCCCCCCCCCTTTAGTACCGGTTCGTCACGAACCGGCGCTAAAGTGCAAACATGTGGCACGAGCCAGGCCCGGGTGCGCGTAGGGCTTTAGTACCGGTTGGTAACACCAACCGGTACTAAATTTTTGGGTGTTTTTTTTTAATTTTTCCTTTAGTTTTGTGTTTTCAATTTAATTTAGTGATTGTTTTACATTATAATGAGTTGTTAAATCATTATGTGAAAGTACCGCGGATTAGTTTCGAATGGAGGATCTAGCTAAGTGATCAAGTATATGCCATATCGATATTATACTTGATCACCTAATTAGGTGATCAAGTATAATATATATGGATATGGCATATATATACTTGTTCACTTAGGTAGGATCCATGCAGCTGAAACTAATCTGTGTTTTCTTTCATTAAATGATATAATAACTCATCATCATCATCATATTAATATAAAAACTCTTGCATCATATCATCAACATGAGTATATATATACAGCTAGCTAGCTAAAAATCATCGTAGTCTTCATTATCACTATTTAATCATCATAGTCATTACCGCTATCTAATCACCCCGAACAGTAGCTTAAAGAAGAAACATTCACTTGTACCAGAAGCAAAAATATCATCGAGTTCAACATGATTGTCATGATATTATAAGCGTTCATATATAACACCACAAAAGCAAATCACTCTTTGAGATTAAATTCAGAATGAAGAACACGGACATGAAAGGACAAGTACTAAGAGCAGCATGAACTAGCTAAATCACTCCTGCTAGCTACTCCCTCTCTGGTAAAATAGCATAGAACATGTATAGCTCTCCTGATTCATCATAGTGGAGCATGCAGATGAACCTGTCTCCTAATCGTGGGCTGCGCTTCTCATTGCTGCCCCCTAGTACTTCTCTGCGTTCATTAACAATTTTCCTCCAATCTTACACTATTAAGCATTCATCGCTTCTAGAAATCATGAATGCATTCATGTGCAATGCAGGATATCTTGGCCGTAAGCTAACGATTGACATGCGACCTTTAGTATCGATCCCCTGAGGCACAACTGTCATCGGGAGTCCCTGTTGAAGAACATCGTATGGTACTTAATTAATATACTTAGCAATGGAAGTTTAGCAAAAAAATTATGTATGCAAAAGATGCACTAAGGACAAATAGTACAAATCTTACCATCATTCCTAAATAGATGTGACTGTAGTTCAATACCATCACTATTGGTCGCACATTTTGAGTACTAACATTTCTAAGTGCAGGAAGAAAATTTGTCTTGAAAGTATGAAGATCCTCAAGCCATGAAACATAATGACTTATCTCCTTGCAGTTTAGTTCAGCTCCGTGACAATAATAGGTCCTGTCTACCAAGCGCCGGACATGTTTGCTTGAATGGAGATAAGCTGTCAATAGAAATTAGCTGTTAATTATTTTTGAATAAGCAATATCAAAGACAAATATATAGTTGAGAAGAACTCACGTAATGGTAGAACTGGAGGCGTCTGCACATCGACCCATATGTCTCTATTACCTTCAATATCATCTTCCGGACGAATATCAAAGGTGATAACCATACCAGGCTCAAATGCATAAGCCTTGCATAGTGCTTGCCAAGTTTTGCATTCAAAATAGGTGTACGTGTGTGCAATGTATACTTTGACATTGAAAGTATAACCATGCTCAGTTTTCTGGTAAACTCTCTTTACCTTCATAGTTTCCATATCATTGAAACCTATCTTATGCAAGATAAAAATTCTTGCATGGCAGGGGATGCGCTAGTAGAATAGTGAAAATTAAAAATTATAAGTCAGGAAAATGAAGCATATATAAGTCATGCTTAATTACGAAAACAAACTTGTCGTTGTGACTTAATGTATCGAATTCGAAGGTCTCATCCACCTTAATGCTGAATCGCCTATCATCAAAAAGGAAATTTCTGTCGCACTGGCCGCACTGGTGTTCACAGTATTCGCACATAATGAATTTTTTTCCATTGTCAAACGACATTTCCTATGTTCATATTAGGCGAAACATTAAACACTTACTAATTCAATTAATTCAACTACTTCTATTAATTCAACTACGCATTTACTAAAAATAAACTAGTTATATTAATTCAACTAGTTCAACTAAACATTTACTAAAAATAAACTAGTTATATTAATTCAATTAGTTCAACTAAGCATTTACTAAAAATAAACTAGTTCTATTAATTCAACTAGTTCAACTAAAAATTTACTAAAAATAAACTAGTTATATTAATTCAATTAGTTCAACTAAGCATTTACTAAAAATAAACTAGTTCTATTAATTCTACTAGTTCAAATAAATAACTAGTTCTATTAATTCAACTAGTTCAACTAATCTCATATACATAAATTTTCTTACTAAAAATAAACTAGTTATAATTTATCTAACATTAACATTTCTAACATTCTAAAAATAAGTAAATATATATATGTGTGTAGTGTGTGTATGTGTGTACGTACATGTGTAGTGTGTGTGTGTGTGTCTGTGTGTATGTGTGTGTAGTGTGTGTGTGTGTATGTGTGTATGTGTGTATGTGTGTGTGTAGTGTGTGTGTGTGTGT
>NC_057795.1:85213061-85241744 GCF_018294505.1 Triticum aestivum | reverse complement strand
TCCTCCTCTTCTTCTTCTTCCTCTTCTTCTTCTTCCTCTTCTTCTTCTTCTTCTTCTTCCTCTTCTTCTTCTCCTTCTTCTCCTTCTTCCTCTTCTTCCTCTTCTTCCTCTCCTGGTTCATATGCAAACCGATACTAATGTTTCTCATATTTGACCCTTTTTCTACTAGTGAAAGGCCAAGAAGACCATAAATGACTTCTCTCCCGCATGCTTCACTCTAAGTCAGGAGGAGATCAATCAGTTTTTCTCCTGCCTCGTAGGAGTAAAACTTCCTTACGGTTATGCGGGGAAGATAAACAGATACCTAGACTCAGCAAAGCAGAAGCTCATCGGGATGGACTCTCACGACTGTCACGTGCTGATGACGCAGATACTTCCACTTGCAATCCATGGGATCATGGACGCGCACGTCCGTGAAACGCTATTTGGCCCATGCAACTTTTTTGACGTCATCTCTCGGAAGTCGGTTGGCGAGAGGCAACTCACAAGGCTATAGGAAGAGATTGTGGTGATACTATGCGAACTTGAGATGTACTTCCCGTCCGCATTCTTCGATGTTATGGTGCATATGCTGGTCCTTATCGTGGAGGATATCATCCAACTCAGGCTGACATTCCTGCACAGCATGATGCCGTTCAAAAGGATGAATGGTGTCATCAAAGGATACGTTCGCAACATGTCACGTCCTGAGGGAAGCATAGCCAGGGGCTTTCTGACCGAAGAGTGCATCTCCTACTGCATGAATTATCTAGGCATCGAGAACCCCGTTGGTCTGCCCGTCAACAGGCACCTCGACAGGCTCGCTGGATGGGGTCACCGTGAGGGTCGCCCTGAAATGCATGTCGACTTCGAGGGTCGACTCGCCGACTTTGAAAGAGCAAACCTAGTCGCGCTACAACACATAGACATGGTCGATCCTTGGGTGGTAGAGAACAAAACCTTTATTGAGAAGACGTACAATGACCGAGGCCAACAGAGGACGGACGGAGATATAATCAAAGAGAACAACTCATGCGCGTTGGTTCAAGCAGAAGCTTCTGTCGTACACTTTACATGAGGATTCTTCCACGGAAGAACGACTCATATTCGCCTTGTCACAGGGTGCCGAGCACAACTTGATGACGTATGAGCTGTACGCTATCAATGGCTACACATTCTACACAGAGGGAAAGGACATGAAGAGCGATGGTTATCAAAACTCCGGGGTAACGACGGAATCCTACACCGTTAACGACAAGGACAGATACTACGGAAGGATCGAGGAGATCTGGGAGCTGAGCTACGCTAGAAAGAAGGTCCCGATGTTCCGTGTCAGATGGGCCAAGAGCGTCATAAAAGAAGACCGGTATTTCACCACCATGGTTATACCCGAAGCCAAATCCAAGACCGCGGGCGCAAACGTCACCGCAAAAAATGAGCCATGGGTACTGGCTTCCCAAGTGGACCAATGCTTGTTCATTACCGACCCTTCAAAGCCCAGTCGTGTTGGCGTGAGGAGAGGCAAAAGGAAGATCATCAGAATGGATGGAGTCGCCAATGAGAAAGTCTTCGACAAGTACGGAGACCCGAAGATGGACCATGACGACGACGATGAAGTACCAGCATACACCACAAGATTAAGCAGGACCACCCTACATAAAGGACGTCCGTTCAAGAGAAGAACTCCATTTACGAAAAATAAGGGCAAGAAGATTTTGAACAGATAGCTAGCTAAGATCGATTGTGTTTAATTGTAGGCTTCATTTCTCGATTGTATTTCGTGGGCACTTTTGAACTCATGAATATTTTTAAATTTCTTGGGCACTTTTTGTATTCATGAATATTTTTTCAAAATTTATGATATTTTTTCATATTCAATATGAAAAATATTGAATATTCATTAGGACACTCGGTCTCGATCCCCCTCCATCTCGATCTCGATCCCCCTCCATCTCGATAGCTATCCCCCTCCATCTCGATCTCAGTCCCCCCCCACACCCTCCCCCGCTCCACCGCCGACGCCGACCCCCCGCACCCTCCCCGGCCGGCCCGCTCAAATTTGATGATATTTTCAAATAATAAATTTGATGATATTTTAAAAAAAATATTATTTTTTTATAAAAAAATATTACTGTTTCATATTCATATTCATTTTCTAAAAAATTATTAGATGCAACAAAAAATAATAATGATAATAGATTACTTATGGCGCACCGCTGGGTGGTGCGCCATTGCTATGCAAAAAAAAGTTACTTATGGCGCACCGTTGGGTGGTGTGCCATTGTTATCTAAAAAAAGATGTCTAATGGCGCACCGCTCGGGGGTGCGCCGTTGCTATTAAAAAACACATACTAATGGCGCACCGCTAGTGGGTGCACCATTAGTAATCTTCCCCCTAGCTAATTCCTTCGTTCTATCCCTTCGTCCCTCCCTCGCCAGATCCACTTCCCCCCTGCCGCCCCGACCCATGACGCTACCGCCCCTACGGCGCCACCGCCCCCGCGCCCCCGCTGAGGGAGTACTAGATTAGGGGGTATCCGGAAAGCCGGACTATATACATCGTCCGAACTATTGAAGCTTGAAGATACAAGACTCAAGACTTTGGCCCGTGTCCGGATGGGACTCTCCTTTGCGTGGAAGGCAAGCTTGGCGATCCGGATATTGTGTTTCCTTCCTTGTAACCGAATCCATGTAAACCCTAGCCCTCTTCGGTGTCTATATAAACCGGAGAGGTTGGTCCTTAGAACGCCGATCACAATTACAATCATACCATCATAGGCTAGCTCTTAGGGTTTAGCCTCTACGATCTCGTGGTAGATCTACTCTTGTACTACTCATATCTTCAATATTAATCAAGCATGAAGTAGGGTTTTACCTCAATCGAGAGGGCCCGAACCTGGGTAAACATTGTTTCCCTTGCTTCCTGTTACCATCAGCCTAAGACGCACAGATCGGGACCCCCTACCAGAGATCCGCCGGTTTTGACACCGACATTGGTGCTTTCATTGAGAGTTCCTCTGTGTCGTCGCTGCAGGGCTTGATGCCACCTTCGATCGTAAACAACACGGTCTAGGGGGAGACTTTTCTCCCCGGATAGATCTTCGTGTTCGGCGGCTTCGCATTGTGGGCCAATTCGCTTGGCCATCTGGAGCAGATCGATAGCTACGCCCCCGGCCACCAGGTCAGGTTTGGAAACTTGAACTACACAGCGGATATTCGTGGAGACTTGATCTTCGACGGATTTGGGCCTACGCCAGGAGCACCGAACAGTTACGTTGGGCACGGCTTAGACCTGTTGTCGGACGATGCTCGGGATATCACCCCTGCAGTAGCCCCAGATCTAAATCCGGAGCAGGTTGCGTTGCCTAAGGTCGGAGGTGTGGACCCCGCCCCGCAGGCCGCACACTCATCGATGGTGAAGCCGAACACGGGTCCCACCTCTATTGCAACCTGTGACTCCGGACCCCCGGACTCATATCCGAATGTTGGTTTCGGTCCGCACACCCTCAAGCCAGCCGAGCCTGCTTGGGCTCCGGTGATGGAGTTTACCGCTACTAACATATTCCAGCACTCGCCCTTTGGCGACATGCTGAACTCATTAAAGTCTCTCTCTTTGTCAGGAGGCTCTCGGCCGAACTATGTCCGGCTTGAGTGGGAAGTAGGCGACGAAGGAATTCGCGGCCCACCCACCACCCACTTCATCGCCACGGTCGATGATTTAACCAACGTGCTTGACTTCGACTCCGAAGACATCGACGGTATGGACGACGATGCAGGAGAATTATAGCAGCCACCGCTCACAGGGCGGTGGACGACCACCTCCTCATACGATATATACATGGTGGACACTCTGTAGGAAATCAATGGCGACAAGGCAACGGAGGATAACCCCTCGGGGAGAAAATCAAAGAATGGGAGTCGTCGATGCCGCTCCAAGCCCCGCCACGGTAATACCGGCCCCGAAGAGGAAAGCAAATCCGGACGGTGCTGAAGAGGAATACAACCCTAACCAGCCCGCCTTCGAGCATGCCGAACAGGAGGATGAGCAGGTCAGCCCAGACGAACAGGCGACTGACTGATACCCAGAGGAGGACAACTATATGCCCCCCTCCAAAGACGAGATTAGCCTCGGCGACTGCGAATTCGGCGTGCCTGAGGATCCCGTGGAGCAGGAGCGCTTCAAGCGACGCCTTATTGCCACTGCGAGGAGCCTAAAGAAGAAGAAGCAACAACTCCAGGCTGATCAAGACCTGATCACAGATAGATGGACTGAATTCCTGGCAGCCGAGGAGTACGGAATCGAGCGCCAAACGGCTGACCGGCCACCCCATGGCCGGGATAAAGAGGGATATAAGCCCGAATACCAGCCCGCACCCCCACGCCAATACACTATGGCTCGGGGCAATAGGCAAGACCTGCAACATATTCTGGAAAACAAAGCAGGACAGCCAAGATCGATCTACGGATCGCGGGGGCGTGCCCCAGCGCGCGACGATGACCGTCACGCCGGATACATCATCAACAAGTGCGGCCAGGCCGAACACAACAACCCAGAACAATTCAAACTGCGTCGCCACATAGCCCGGCACAGAGGCGCCATGCACACCCTCTGCTTCACTGACGAAGTGACGGATCATGAATTCCCAGAAGGGTTCAAACCCGTAAACATCAAATCATACGATGGCACAACAGACCCCGCAGTATGGATCAAAGATTTCCTTCTCCACATTCACATGGCCCGCGGAGATGATCTACACGCCATCAAGTACCTTCCCCTTAAGCTCAAAGGACCAGCCCAGCACTGGCTAAACAGCCTACCAGCAAATTCCATTGGCAGTTGGGAAAACCTGGCAGACGCATTCCTTGAAAACTTCCAGGGCACATATGTGCGACCACCGGACGCTGACGACCTGAGCCACATTACTCAACAGCCCGGAGAGTCTGCTAGTAAATTCTGGACTCGGTTCCTAACTACAAAGAACCAAATAGTCGACTTTCCGGACGCCGAAGCCCTGGCGGCTTTTAAGCATAATATCATGGACGAGTGGCTTGCTCGACACCTAGGCCAGGAAAAACACAAGTCCATGGCAGCTCTCACAACACTAATGACCCGCTTTTGCACGGGTGAGGACAGCTGGTTGGCTCGCAGCGGCACCACGCCACATTCCAGCACTTAGGATGTCCGTGACAATAATGGCAAGCCACGACGCAACAGACATAAGCGACAGAACAATGGAGACAACACCGAGGACACGACAGTCAAGCCCAGATCCAGTGGATCCAAATCCGGTCAGCGGAAGAAGCCGTTCAAAAGAAAAAATCAAGGACCGTCCAGTCTAGACCGCATACTGGAGCGCTCGTGCCAAATTCATGGCACACGGACAAGCCAGCCAACCGCACCAACAGAGACTGCTGGGTATTCAAGCAGGCCGGTAAAATAAACACCGAAAACAAGGACAAGGGGCTGCACAGTGATGATGACGAGGAGCCCTGGCGTCTGAACACGGGGGGACAGAAGAAATTCCCCCCCCCCCGGGTGAAAACGGTCAACATGATCTACGCTACGCACATCCCCAAGCGGGAAAGGAAGCGGGCACTACGGGACGTCTATGCGATGGAGCCAATTGCCCCCAAATTCAACCCATGGTCAGCTTGAGTGATCACCTTTGATCGTAGGGATCACCTTTGATCCGTCACGGCGGCTCGGCCGCATTGGTCTTAGACCCAATCATCGACGGATTTCACCTCATGCGAGTCCTTATGGACGGCGGTAGCAGCCTGAACCTGCTTTACCAGGACACAGTGCGCAAATTGGGCATTGACACATCAAGGATAAAGCCCACCAAAACCACCTTTAAAGGTGTAATTCCTAGGGTAGAGGCCCGTTGTATGGGCTCTATAACATTGGAAGTATTCTTCGGATCTCCAGATAACTTCCAAAGCGAAGAGTTAATCTTCAATATCGCCCCCTTCCGAAGTGGTTATCACGCACTGTTGGGAAGAACTGCATTCGCTAGATTCAATGCGGTACCAAATTATGCATACCTCAAGCTCAAGATGCCAGGACTGCACGGGGTCATCACTGTCAATGGAAACATGGACCGCTCTCTCTGAACAGAAGAGCATACTGCAGCCCTCACAGCGGAAGTACAATGCGGCCTCCTCCGACAAACCAACCCGGCGACAACAACTTTGAGCACCGTCAAGCGAGTCCGGAGCACCCCGCAACAGGATCATCAGGCATGCCAAGAGCGCGACTAGCAGTCCGGCCACCGCTCAAGCCCCATCAAAGCAGCATTCATGCCACGCGCACACAATTACGCACTCAAAATACCATGGGCACAGGCGGAGGCGCAGCAATGACTGAGTCAACAGTGCGGTATCACCGCAACACACCTTCATAAATCTCCCCTTTTATTTTTCAGGACATTGCTTTAGGGCAGCCCCTTTTGAACAGCCGGATCGTCAGACTTATACAGGGGAGAAAACCAAGGAGGCAACAGGCTTCGCGCACAGAAGGAAATACCCAGGTGGAATCTATTGACGATCGTTATACCTGTTTTATCTATCTGTACGTGGCCTGCCCCTGGATAGGACATGTCAAATAGTCCTATTTATCTCCGCCTAATGCATTCATTGTAAACATACGCTTAAACGTATTATTCATCAATGGGAGATCATATACGACGTCAGCATATTATTCTTATTTGAGCATTTTTTTCTTATAAATGTTTATTTAATATTGCATCCATACACCTTGGTACGGTCAGTTTGCCAGGGGCTTCTCATGGCGTCCCATAATACGGCAAGTAAAGTCCGAACACTTTCAACAGTGCGGCACCCTGAACTTATAGCACTATATGCATCAGCTCCGAATCATGTCTTGGGTCTATAGTTGGGTTAGCCCGTCTCCCTTGTTTTGGTACCTTACGTTCTGTTATATCGTCTAAGGTAGCGCAGGGAAAACTGCTGCGATTGTGTCCCGGTTCTTCCGGACGAGCACCTTAGTAGAGAAAGCCGAAAACTGACCGGCATGATGTGGCGGGAGCTGGTTGCTGTTCGAGAGGTCTTAAAATCCTTACAGATTTTTTCACTTTAGGAGATAAATCGGCTTCGTCCGGTCTAGGCATATATAGCGCCCCAATTCGGCCTTTCGGATTCTAGGGGCTTCGCCGAAATTTAAAATTGTAGACTTCTATGGCTAAGTGAAAGTTATAAAGCCGCATAGTCTGATTGCCTTGTTTGATGCGCTGGACACCTCCTTTAGGGACCAAACATTTGGATAAGGAGTGTCCGGGTTTTCCATGAACACCCCAGTACTAGTTACGTGGGGGCGGAAGCCGACCACTGGCCTACTTACAGAATTCTATAAACAGCCACACAAAAGGTAATATTTCAAATCAAATAGTGCTACATAGCACAAGTAACTTCGTCTTTAATTTAGAACCGCGGCAGAGGTACATTCAGTCAAAGATCTTGTCCTTGGTACATTCATCGGCCACGAGACAAGCGGCCCTCATAACGCCATCATAGTACATCTCGGGATGGCGATGCGCCTTGCCCTCCGGCGACCCATCCTTCACCAGCTTCTACGCATGCAGCTTGCCCCAATGTACCTTCGCGTGGGCAAAGGCCGGGGGGAACCCTCAATGCAAACGGATCGTTTGATCAATTGAAGCCGCGGACAGGCATTCACCATCCGCTTGATCAGGCCAAAGTAGCTAGTGGGTTGTGGCTCACCAGGCCACATCCGGACTATGAAATCTTTCAAAGCCACTTCAGCCGCCCTGTGGAGTTCGACCAACTGCTTCAGTTGGTCACTCAGAGGCATTGGGTGTTCTGCCCCAGCATAATGGGACCAGAACAACTTCTCTGTTGAGCTCCCCTCCTGGGCACGGTAGAACTTTGCGGCATCAGATACGCCGCGTGGTAGATCTGCGAATGCCCCTGGAGAACTCAGAATTCGGGTAAGTAAAAGAAATGCCTCCTCCACATGTTTGCTTTGCATAGAGAATTTCTTACCCGCCACTATCTTTTTGGCCTCCTGGATTTCCTGCTATGCCTTTGATAATCCACAAGTATAGGGGATCGCAACAGCTTTCGAGGGTAGAGTATTCAACCCAAATTTATTTATTCGACACAAGGGGAGCCAAAGAATATTCTTGAGTATTAGTAGTTGAGTTGTCAATTCAACCACACCTGGATAACTTAGTATCTGCAGTAAAGTGTTTAGTAGCAAAAGTGGTGTAATAGTAATAGTAGCGGTAGCAAAAGTAAAGATAAATATTTTTGGGTTTTGTAGTGGTTGTAACAGTAGCAACGGAAAACTAAATAAGCGAAGAACAATATATGAAAAGCTCGTAGGCAATGGATCAGTGATGGATAATTATGCCGGATGCGATTCCTCATGCAATAGCTATAACATAGGGTGATATAGAACTAGCTCGAGTTCATCAATGTAATGTAGGCATGTATTCCGTAAATAGTCATACGTGCTTATGGAAAAGAACTTGTATGATGTCTTTTGTCCTACCCTCCCGTTGCAGCGGGGTCCTTATGGAAACTAAGGGATATTAAGGCCTCCTTTTAATAGAGAACCGGAACAAAGCATTAACACATAGTGAATACATGAACTCCTCAAACTACGGTCATCACCGAGAAGTATCCTGATTATTGTCACTTCGGGGTTGTCGGATCATAACACATAATAGGTGACTATAGACTTGCAAGATAGGATCAAGAACACACATATATTCATGAAAACATAATAGGTTCAGATCAGAAATCATGGCACTCCAGCCCTAGTGACAAGCATTAAGCATAGCAAAGTCATAGCAACATCAATCTCAGAACATAGTGGATACTAGGGATCAAACACTAACAAAACTAACTTGATTACATGGTAAATCTCATCCAACCCATCACCGTCCAGCAAGCCTACGATGGAATTACTCACGCACGGCGGTGAGCATCATGAAATTGGTGATGGAGGATGGTTGGTGATGACGACGGCGACGAATCCCCCTCTCCGGAGCCCCGAACGGACTCCAGATCAGCCCTCCCGAGAGAGATTAGGACTTGGCGGCGGCTCCGTGTCGTGAAACGTGATGAAACTTTCTCCTTGATTTTTTCTCCCCGAGATGGAATATATGGAGTTGGAGTTGAGGTCGGAGGAGGTCCAGTGGGCCCACGAGATAGGGTGCCGCGCCCTAGGGGGGGCACGCCCCCCTGTCTCGTGGACATGCTGTGGGCCCCCTGGCACTAATTCTTTTGCCAAAAATTCTTATTAATTCCAAAAAGTGCCTCCATGGATTTCCAGGACATTCCGAGAACTTTTCTTTTCTACACATAAAACAACATCATGGCAATTCTGCTGAAAACAGCGTCAGTCCGGGCTAGTTTCACTCAAATCATGCAAGCTAGAGTCCAAATCAAGGGCAAAAGTGTTTGGAAAAGTAGATACGTTGGAGACGTATCAGCCATGTCGGCTTCGGCCTTGGCGTCTCTCATACTAACGAGGGCCTTTGCAAGCTCGACCTCTTTCATATTCAGATCATGCTCCACGAACTCGAACTTCTTGCTGAGGTCCCGGAGCTCTTGCTATACCTCGCCCACTCTAGCACTTTGCTTTTCGCGCTCCTTGCATTCCAAGGCCGCATTGTCTTCGGCCTTGGACAGTGCTTTCTTCAGGGACGCCACTTCAGCGGTGGCCCCTGTTACACAGTCACGACGCTTTGGCGTTTGACCAACCAATATTGTCTATCCTTAAATACATAATAGCGGTGAATCACTTACCCTTGTTCTCTTCGAGCTGCCTCTTCATGAGGTCGAGCTCTCCCTGCGCCTGCTGCAGGTGCCGCTTTAGTTCGGCAACCTCGGTTGTGCAGGCAGAAGCGGCAAGCAGCACAGCCTCCTTATTCACATGAATATTTATTAGACTCCTGCGGATTGTAATTGACCCTCCATTTGGTTTTTCTTTCCGAACACCAAACAGAGTATCAGGGGCTACTACCTATCGGGTGGTAATTTCACACATTTTTATTACTTACCTCAAAGCCTGTCAGGAGGTTAGTGCAAGCTTCGGTTAGTCCTCTCTTGGCGGACGAAACCTTCTGAATCACCGCACTCATAAGAGTACGGTGCTCTTCATCCATGGAAGCGCCGCGAAGCGCTTCTTGCAGACAATCCGGCGCCATTGAGGGTTCCGGAACAGTGTTTGGCAGAGAGCCCGGCCTACTGTGGCTCTCATCGACACGATCCGCGGGGATCTTGAACCCCGCGTGTCCGACATCTAGAATCCCACCTTGGGGTGTCTCTAGAGTCCCCTCCACCGGCTCTGGGAGCCTTCGGGACAAAACCTCTGTTCATCCGCGGGCTGAGGAGTAGTGGCTGTCAGAAGAGAATTAATGTCCGAATCGCTCAGGGACCCGGAAGAAGATACCTCGGGGTGAGCCCTGGCCGGACTGCATATATGTTCGGTGTTATAAAAAAAGCTATGTAGTGAAGTCATGATAGAGTGCGGACACTTACGATCGCACCGGGGGCTTCCCCCGGGCAGCCACCCCTCCTCGTTGAGAGCGGCCATGGCGCAGTAGTCCGGAAGGGACACCTTTCCCTTCTTGGACGCCCCAGCCTCCCCCTCCGGGGAGGCCTTGCTCTTTTTCTCCTCCCTAGTGCGGGGAGGTAGAGTTTCTTCTTGCTTCCTCCCACCTCCGCGGGAGGAATCTGTCTCGTCATCATGAGACGACGTGGGTATGACAGCCTTGCGCCGAGGGCCTTTTCCAGCCCCCTGGTCCGCCTCCCTAGGCCTCTCATCCTTTTCGGATGGGGCGTCTTCTTCTTCTTCATCATCCCCTTTGTGGGAGGAGTGTGCCTCTTTGTCCTCGGATGAGGCTTTCGGCACAACCTTACGCAGGAGACCCTTTGGGATCCCCGGGGCCTTCTTTTCGGCCTTCTTCTCCGGCACATTGTAGGGTGCCCGGACTATCATCTCCATTAGGAGAGCATCAGCGGGGCCTTCTCGCAGTGGAGCCGGACAGTCAATCTTCTCCAATGTCTCCACATAATCCTAGGCAAATATGCACAGTTACTTAAGACTCCCCCATGAATATATTGGGGAGAACCGAATCCGGTGGTAGTCTGAGAACTCACCTAACTAGGAGGACATGCGGTGTGAAGCCCGCGGTCCTCGGATGTGGGAGGAGGTACTTTGGAGGCCTTGAACAACACCTTCTATGCGCCTTTATGCGTCATGTCGTAGATCCTCCGAAGCGTCTGGTGTTCGGCTGGGACGAACTCCCACAGGTTAAATGCCCGTCTTTGGCACGAGAGAATCCGGTGAACGAGCATGACCTGGATCACGTTGACAAGCTTGTTGTTCTTGTCCTTCATGCTCTTGATGCAGGTCTGGAGTCCGGTCAGCTCTGTAAATTCGCCCCAGGACAGGCCCTTCCATTCCCAGGAGGTGAGCCGCATGGGGGTTCCAGATCTGAACTCGGGGGCGTCGCCCAGTTGGCGCCGCGCGGCTCGGTGATGTAGAACCACCCCGACTGCCACCCCTTCACGGTTTCCGCAAAGGAGCCGTCAAGCCAGGTGACGTTAGGCATCTTGCCCACCATGGCTCCTCGGCACTCCTCTTGCTGGCCGCTCACAATCTTCGGCTTCACATAGAAGGTTTGTAGCCACAAGACGAAATGAGGCTTGATGCGGAGGAAGGCCTCGCATACGACAATGAACGTCGAGATGTTGAGGATGAAATTCGGGGCTAGATCATGGAAATCTAGCCCGTACTAGAACATGAGCCCGCGGACGAAGGGATGAAGTGGGAATCCCAGTCCACGGATGAAGTGGGCGACAAACACGACCCTCTCGTGGGGTCCTGGGGTCGGAATGACCTGCCCGACGTCCGGTAGCCGGTGCTCTATGTCTGCGGCCAAGTATCCGGCCGCCCGAAGATTTGCGATATGCTTCTCCTTGATGGTGGAAGCCACCCACTTGCCTCCTGCTCCGGACATGTATAGCTGTGCGGAGAAGACTTGCTTGGGCGCTGGAGCTCGAGGGGGCAAGAGTGGGCAAAGGAGGAACAAGGCGTGGGTAAAAATGGGGAAATCTTATCCCTTTATAGAGGCGACAAAAGTGGTGCGCCTCCCAACTTGCCCGTTGGGAATCGCTTGCTTCCCAAGCGCCACGATTGATGGTGTGGTGGGACTACCCATACCCGTATTGATGAGAATCCCGTGATAAGGGGACGATCTCTACTTTGACAAGACGTGTCAAGGAAACCGCCTCACAATACGCGTTGTGGCTGGTTGTAGCAAAACGGTTCGAATAATGACCCGACCATAATGACACGTCGCGTTGTCGAAAAAGTTGTCAGAAGATTGCATTTGTGTTGTAGCAAAACGGTGGCATGTGAAGATCATTTTGTGGATCCGGACACGATTCAAGTGTTCAATAATTATTTTGGAGTATTTAGAGAAGGAACCCTCCTTGCAATGCCGAAGACAAGACTGCGCGTCGGACTCATGATCATTGAAGCCTGGTTCAGGGGCTACTGAGGGAGTCCCGGATTACGGGGTATCCGGACAGCCGGACTATATACATCGTCCAGACTATTGAAGCGTGAAGATACAAGACTCAAGAGTTCGCCCTGTGTTCGGATGCGACTCTCCTTTGTGTGGAAGGCAAGGTTGGCGATCCGGATATTGTGTTTCCTTCCTTGTAACCGACTCCATCTAAACCTTAGCCCTCTCCGGTGTCTATAAAAATTGGAGAGGTTGGTCCTTAGAAGGCTGATCACAACTACAATCATACCATCATAGGCTAGCTCTTAGGGTTTAACCTCTACGATCACGTGGTAGATCTACTCTTGTACTACTCATATCTTCAATATTAATCAAGCAGGAAGTAGGGTTTTACCTCCATCGAGAGGGCCCGAACCTGGGTAAACATTGTGTCCCTTGCTTCCTAATACTATCAGCCTAAGGCGCACAGATCGGGACCCACTAGCCGAGATCCGCCGGTTTTGAAACTGACACCCGCGCCACCCACCCCTCCAGCTCCTCCGCCACCCACCGGACAGCAAGCCGCCGCAGCCCCCAACCATCCCGCCGTCGACCCGCAACCAGCCCACCGTCGACGACCGCACGGGGTGCAGGATGATGACCGCCGCCGACCCGCGAAGCACGTGGCCGCCGGCATCGCCACGACCAACCGAGGCACCCAGGAGGACCGCCGCCGTCTTCCTCTTCAACTACGAGGACCCGGACGAGCTCAGATGCCGTCGAGCCATCCCTTCGACACTGCCGCCGCCGCCGACCCCGACCCCGACACCTCCGGCGACCGGTCGCGCCCGCCCAGGTACCTCTCTTCCTTCCTCCTTCCTCCCTCTCCACCCTTCCTCCCAATTCCCTTCCTCCCTCCCCTCGATCGTGGTACAGGTCGTCGATGTACTACGTCGGTGTGTAGCAGCTGCCGGTGTTGTAGAAGGTCGGCATGAAGTAGTTGTTGAGGGAGTCATTGCTGCCCATGCCGACGGTGAAGATGCACTGGCTCAGGTAGCTCGCCGCCGTGTCCTCTTCCCCCAGGATGCTCACCAGCTGCTCCACCATGCTCTGGTAGTTCTGCACCTACCCGCTGAAGCTGATCCGTCCTCCCTACACGCAGAATTGACATGGCATCAGAGATTACTATAGTATACGTAAAAGAGCACATAACCATAATGTATACGGATGCAGTAGTGTACCGTAGTACGTACCAGCTGCTGCCCGGTCTCCTCCCAGATGTACGGCCCATGAGTTTTCACTTATGAATCTATCTAGGGTAGAAATGCAGTATCAGTGCGTCACTGTAATTTCATTGACAGTGTGAATTATATTTTTTGTATGCCCCATGATGGATTCGAGCAATGTTGTTAAATTTGACATTCAAATTAGGAACCAGCCAAAATATGACCCGAGTTGGAATGCCATGATCTAACACAGGCACAACACTGGCCCAATCTGGTGAACAAAACCAAACTTGGATCAGTAATGCTTGCAAGTTGAGGCTACACCATGCAAGTACACATAAAAGTATGCAGATGTTCATGCAAGTACACCATGCAAGTACACCATGCAAGTTGACGGCACAAGAGAACATATAGTAGAACTGATCGCTGTATAGTCTGCAGATGTTCCAGAAAGAACTAGATGCAGAGCAATTGACCTTGTCTGTTGCCTTTTTATTTTGCTGAAAATTTCACACAGGAAATAAATAAATGAAGAGCAGCAAGTTTTAATATTTTCCCACAATCTCAAGTTTGTGGCAGCCAAACACTACTACCGTTGCATTTCAAGTTTACTCTAATGCTATGCTGTTGTTATAACTGGTTTCATTAATGCTATGCTATGGTGTAGGTGTAATTTTCCACCTATGAAAACATATTCTCTTGCATTTATATTCCTGGTACTCATTATTTCTTTGCCTGACAGGAAGGTCTGCTTCCTGCCCTGCTCCACTAGCTGCTTCGGGGAGAGACCCATCAGCGATAATTATGTTATCCCGCTTAAATAAGTTTCCTCTGAAATGTTTCAGTGTTTTGTAGTCTGTTGTGCCGTCATTGGGGTTTTCATGGATTGAACTAATGAGATTTTTTTAATAAAAATCTATCTGTTATGAGTATTGTGCTACTTCAGAAGGTGCTACTGCTATGAGTACCCTCTCGTTATTGTTTGCAATCTTGGTGTGCATTGTGCTACTGTTATGAGTACCCTCTCATCAATATTGGTGAGCATTGTGCTACTTCTTGTCTCAGATTTGTGATGCTTCTGTTGTACTACTTGCTGACTATAAGACAGCTTACGTGTGGACGAGCCTAGCACAACTAGCTATTTGCATACTTGATAGTTCCTCTTATGAAGATATGAGTTAACTTTCTGAACCTATGCACACAAAACCAAGTATTTCTTAGATTTCTTTGCACGAGTTAACTTACTAAACAAATGCTTATGGCATCAAGTATTAGCTAGAATTCTTTACTTAAGCTGTTGTCCATACAAGAATCTGGGCCATTTTGTTCAGTTTCTACCAGCAAGAACACATTGTGAGGGCCAGATGTGTAACATTTTTCTTATGAATATATGTTCTGGACTATATGTTCATTGGTACTATATGTTCAGAATGAGTTAACTTGCTATCATTTATCGAAATTCATAATGTGCTGGACTATATGTTCATTTGTACTACTTTGTGATGCTGCTGCTGTACTACTTGGGAATTTTGTCAACTTGTGATGCTATTGATGTACACTGAGAGGCCCTCGAGTTTTCCGAAATGTCGATTAACTTCCATTCCGGCAAATTGGGTGTCACATCCCTAGCTTCTGGTAATGCACTAGGCTAGACCTCATGTGAGCATCATGTTTTATTTCAAATGAAATTTGAATTGAGGAATTTTCAAAGCCTCAGAAACCTTCTAAAAATGATCAACATTAAAATCTCCTCAAAGAAGTCCAAAAAAATGTTCCTCTTAGTCTCTAAAAATATTGCAAAGAGGTAAAACTCAAAACAATATTTTTGGTATCTCAGAGTTAATTATTTTGGGCCATTTGAATTAATCCAATAACTATTTGCTTTGGATTTATATTTAATATATATTAAATATGACTCCAAATAATTCTGGAAGTTGTGAGTGGCTTTGTATATATTTTAGCAAGCCACATAAAACCCTACATAATTTATTAAAATGATTTAGTGTCTAAAACTAAATCAAAACAAACTACAGAAAATAAAAAAACAGAAATAAAAGACACAGGAGAGAAATCTCACCTGGACTTACCTCTGCAGCCCACCAGGCCCACCTGGCCAGCCCAGCCCATCTCCACCCCCCCTGTCGTCTTCCTCCCTGCCAGGAGGACAGACACCGCGACACCGCCACGCGCGCCACCTCCTGCTTCCCCTGGCCACCTCCTGCTTCCTCCCCGAGCCCTCTAGCGACGCCACGGAGTCGTCCCCGACCGCTATCCCTCTCTCTGCTCGCTCTGGCTCTCTCCCTCTCTCGATTTGGAGCACCACCGAGAGCCACCGGAGGGCGCCGCCGTCGCATCCATAGCCACCAGCCACCCCTCGCCCTTCCGATGAGCTCAGGAGCTCCGTCCCGACCCCATGGAGCAGCACACTGACGCACGCGACCAGAGGAGGCCCCAGTCGACCGGAGCATCGTCGTCTTCATCGCCACGGCCGGCGATCGCTGCCGTTCGATTCACCGCCGACAGGACGTCCCCGAGCCCACTTAGCGTCTCGTCCGACTCCCCGTGAGCTCCTCTTCTCTTCCCCTCACTCCGCGCACTTGATTTCGTCCCCTAGCTCCATCTTCCACCACGGCCGAAGCTCGCCGCCGCCGTGCCTCGTCGCCGTCGTGGCCAGAGCCACTGTGGCTCGAAGCCGGGCACACCACCGTGCTCCACACCTCACCAGGAGCACGTAGCACGCACCAACGCCTCCCCTAGCACCCTGCATCGCCTAACCCGTCGTTGGCCGAACTCCAGCCGCCGCCTCCCTCGCCTCTGCCGACGCCACAGCCAACCCCAACTCCTCTGGCTTGCTCCATTGGATGCGCACGAGCTCGAGCTCTCTGTAGAACCCCTCCGCGCGTCGAATGGGCGCCGGAGCAGCCATTCCGGCGAGCCACCGCCGCGTCTGGTCGTTGCCGGCGGTTAGACGCCGGTGGATTAGCCGGGTTGACCAGGGATTTGACCCCCCTGGGTCACTGACGTGTGGGCCCGTCCCCTGCTAACCTTTGGTTAAGTTAATAACTAAGTTTAATTAAGCCACTAACTCACTGACATGCGGGCCCGGGCCGACTAATTAAACTAGGTTAGGTTTAAGTTATATTAGGATTAGCCGTAGTCACTGACCAGTGGGCCCCACTGGTCAGGTTTGACCCGAGCCAGCCCAGTTGACCCTGCTGACGTCACTGTGACGTGGTGCTGACGCCATAATCATTTCTGGATTTAATATTATTCAGGAAATTCCAAAAAATGCCTAAAACTTCTAAAAATCATAGAAAATTAACCGTAACTCCAAATTAAATAAATTATATATGAAAAATTATCAGAAAAATTCAAGGAATCCATCTGTACCACTTTCATGCATGTTAGAACAACTTATAGATGCTGTTTAGCACAAATCAATTAAATGGCATTTGAATAATCACATATGGAGTTTGAATTTGAATCTTGTATTCAAACCAACTTCATTTAATCTGTTGCTAGTTGCATTAGCTCAAAACACATTCATTTTGCCATGTCATGATCATGCATCATATTGTGCATTGCATTGATTGTGTTCCCTTCTATGTTGCCGGTATTTGTCCCCTCTCGATAGACGTGATACCGATGATGTGATCGTTGACACTGATGAAGACTCAATGCTATCTTCAGAAGTGCCAGGCAAGCAAAACACCCTTGTTCATTCCGATACAATCCTACTCTCTCGCTCCTGCTCTCTTTTACTACATTAGGACAACATCGATTCATCTGTTACTTGCTGCGGTAGCTGAACCCATTTATCCTTTGCATGACCTGTCATTGCCACAGTAAATAGATGAAACCCACTAGCATGAGTAGGAGTTGTTTGAGCCCTGTTGTGCCTACTCACTCATGTTTGTTTGTCATGCCTGCTACTGCTTAGAGTTGAGTCAGGTCTGATTCATCGGGGATGAATCAGAGGTGTGTGAATATGTCCTACTGTGTGTGAGATAAATGTGTGAACACGATTTGGTAAAGGTAGCGGTGAGAGGCCATGTAGGAGTACATGGTGGGTTGTCTCATTGAAGCCGTCCTTAGGAACTGAGTTCTGTGTTTGTGATCCATGACTCAGCTACTACCATACATTGGGCCCTGAAATATGACCCCGCTCGACTTCTTATCCACCCTTGTCCTCTGTCCAGGAGTTGCAAGTAGTTTCTGGTGTTTGTAGCCTACTGGAGGCCGTGGACAGCGCTGACCGTAGGGGTGGGCTGTGATGCGGTAGGTACGTGGCATGGTGTACCGAATACCCGTTAGGTATCTCGGGAACCCTGTTCACATCGTTCGGGGCCGTATGGGATACCCCGACCGGACTCCCTGCGGATGGAACCTGGATAGGCGATAAACCTGGACTAGAGACTTGAGTGTTTAGGTAGGTCGTGGTCTACACCCACGTTGGCTTTCGCTTGAAGTCTGCCGAGCACATGTCGTGTGCAGACGCTAAGTGGTGGAAACATGTATGAAGAAGTACACCCCTGCAGGGTTAACATCATCTATTCGAATAGCCGTGTCCGCGGTAAAGGACTTCTGGGTTGCTTATATCAGTTCATAGACAAGTGAAAGTGGATACTCTAAAATACGCAAGATAAGCGTGAGTGCTATGGATGGCTTTCTCGTAGGGAGACGGGAGCGGATCCATAGTGGTGTATTGATATGGTGAATATGTGGACTCGTGTGCGCCACCTCAAAAGAGTTACATTGCAGTCGTAGTTCAGGATAGCCACCAAGTCAAAGCTGGCTTGCTGCAGTTAAACCCCACCATCCCCTTTGTTGATAATGATGCATATGTAGTTAGTTCTGATGTAAGTCTTGCTGGGTACATTTGTACTCACGTTTGCCTATTTTATGTTTTTGCAGAGAGACTTCGGTCTCACTAGTAGTTTCGCGTGGACTTCAACGTTTAGCTTGTTACCTCAGCTATGATCTTGTGCCTCGGCAGGATCTGGTAGATAGTCAGGCTTCTCAGCCTTTTTCATTTATAGATGTCTGTACTCAGACATGATAGCTTCCGCTTGTGCTTTGATTTGTATGCTCTGAATGTTGGGTCGTGAGACCCCTGTTTGTAATATCTCGCTCCTCGGAGCCTAATGAATAAATACTTGAGTTGTAGAGTCATGTTGTGATGCCATGTTGTATTTGCACATATCGAGCATATTGTGTGTATGTTATTGAAATGCTTGGTATGTGTGGGATCTGACAACCTAGTTGTTTATCCTTGGTAGCCTCTCTTACCGGGAAATGTCTCCTGGTGTTTCCACTGAGCCATGGTAGCTTGCTACTGCTCCGGAACACTTAGGCTGGCCGGCATGTGTCCTTCATCGTTCCTGTGTCTGTCCCTTCAGGGAAATGTCACGCGATGAATATCGGAGTCCTCCTAGCCCGCTACAGCCCGGTTCACCGGAGTCCTGCTAGCCCAGTGCTACAGCCTGGATTCACTCGCTGATGACCGACACGTTCGATGCTGGGTCATGGATGTCTGTCCCTGTAGGTTTGTGCCACTTTGGGTTTACGACTAGCCATGTCAGCCTGGGCTCCTTATCATATGGATGCTAGCGACACTATCATATACGTGTGCCAAAAGACGCAAACGGTCCCGGACAAAGGTAAGACGACACCCGTGGAATACCGTGCGTGAGGCCGCAAAATGATATGAGGTGTTACATGCTAGATCGATGTGGCATTGAGTCGGGGTCCTGACATTGGGGTACTCCATATGTCCTATTTTCAGCAAAGGTCATGCTAAAATTTTCCGTGAATTTTAGCATGACTTTGCTAAAAATAGGACATATGTGGTACTTGTGACTAATGCATGGGCCGTGGTATCTTAGTACTTAATTAAGTAGGATCAACTGCCCCTTTATTATTTCTGCATTAAACCATATGTGGCAATAGAGCCAAGTGATTAGGCCCAACTTAGAATTCTCCTTCCCTTTTCTTGATAGGGTATATTATTAGAAGATTCCCATATATATCAGTCAACCTAGGGTGCCTCGGCATCGATAAACCCTAAATGATGAAAACTTAACTTAGCATTTAGGGTGCCTCGGCGTCGACAAACCCTAAATTATAAAACCTTGGCTTTTAGGTTGCCTCGGTGTCGATAAAAACCTAAATGATGAAAGCTTAGGTTTTTAGGGTGCCTTGGCGTCGACAAACCCTAAATGATAAAAGCTTAGCTTTTAGGATGCCTCGGTGTCGACAAACCCTAAATGATGAGACCATGATCTTGTTCCTTGACAATAACCAACTTTTTGACCAAACTTTTTTCCTATTTAGAGCGAAACATGGTCCACAACGATGAGGCCGGTGGTTCGGGCGGCAAGCAATTCTGGGAACTGTCCAAGGAGGTGGAGGAAGAACCTCACCGCTATGAGGACGCCGTGGAAGACACCGATCCTGACTACACAACTCCTAGTGGCGTCGGGGATGACACCACTTATGGTGCCGCCGAGGATTCCACCACTGATGATGGCAGCGCACGCACAGATGGCAGCCAACCGAAGAGGCAACGGAAGGGCCGGCGCCCGAACGTGATTGGCACCGTCAAGGAGGAATTTACTGAAGTGAACTCCGACGGGCATCCAACGGCGCCCAAAGAATTAGTCAAGGGATACTCAGTTCAGCTCGGGTGCATTCTCCAGAGCACCGTCTCGATCAACACAGAGAACCGAAGGCATAAGGACCGAGGGAATTTGCGCAGCCTCCTCTTCACGAAGCTGCACGAACGATACAAGTTCCCCGCTGACTTTGCAAACACATGCCTCTCAGGGAGTAAAGTAAACAGTGCCGCCCTCACAAGGATAAGCACGGCCCTGTGTACTTGGAGAAGCGCGGTGACGAGAATAATTGACAAAGGTGATAGTTATGAGAAGATCAAGGCGAGAAATCCTTCGATCAACGAAGATGACTACAAGGAGTTCAAGATAAAGTGCGAGAGCAGCGCAACCGTGGAATCAAGTCAGTGGGGGAAAGAAATGCGGGAGGTGAACTTAGGGGTCCACCAACTCGGTCCCGGTGGTTACAGAGTGGCGGAGCCTATATGGGACAAGGAGGACGCGGAGCGTCCCGAGCAAGGCCTACCACCCTGCTTCGAGAAATACCGTGACAAGCAGACCAGGAACTTTGTCCGGGCCAGGTACAAGGAGGACCCGGTAACAAAGGAGCTTACCACGGATCCGAAGACCAAGGCACTTGAGCTTGTTCTGGTAAGGAATACACCCCCGCGTAATTAGGTCCATATGGTTGCATTCTAATTAATGAAGCCAAATTTCTAAATGGTTCACATTCCTTCCGCAGGAGACTGAAAGCAGTAGCGCAGGGTCGTCTCAGAGCTTCCCTTGGGACATCACTCTAAATAGGGCATTGAACGTAATGAAAAACAAGGATAAGCTCAGTAAGCCATCATCAGCTGGTCGTGTGGCCGGCAAAGGCTTGTACACAAAATGGTCATCATACTATACCGCTAGTGGGTGAAAGGAGAAAAAGGCCAGCTCGGAAAGCCAGTCGCACAAGGTTCAAGAACTCAAGGCACAAGTGGCGCGGATTCCGGAGATTGTCCAAGAGCAAGTGCAACAACAACTGGCAACGACACTCACCGCCATGGTGCCTACCTTGATACAGGGGCTGACGACGTGGATTGGGGGCGGCCAACAGGGGCCGCCCCCGGTTCCCAGCTTCATGGCCAGCAACTCGCACAACGCGCAGGCTACGCCATTGGTGTCTTCGGCAGAGGCGGTATTCGTGTCTCCGACGCCGGCACGGGCATTGGAGCTTAATGCACCCGGGTGTACGCCGGCCGGCACCTCACCAGCAAGCGGCCCCTCCGTCAGTTGCACGCCCTCCATTGGCGGTGCCTCGAGATTAGCCGAGCTTGATGGCATCACGGTAACTAAGCCTCTCGTCCGATGACTTCACCTCCTCGCCTTTGACCGGACATCCCTGACGCCCAACATGATTTCGCAGGGTGCCGCCGATGTTCCATGCACTCTCCTACACTTCATGGGTGGCGAGTTGATCGATGTCGCCAAGGGAAGCATCGTTCAATCGGGCAACCCCGTGTTCCACGGTAATCCGATGCCACCCACCGTGTATAGGGTTGAACTGGTTCGGGTGCTATAAGGCTGCGACGAGTTGTTACCTACGATTCGACCCGCTGGGGCCGACGAAGATGAGGTGATGACCCTGCTACCTCTTGAGCACTGCGTTGGATTTCCCCGAAGAGGAGAGGATGATGCAGTAGAGTAGCGTAAGTATTTCCCTCTGTTTTTGAGAACCAAGGTATCAATCCAGTAGGAGACCACGCACAAGTCCCTCGTACCTACACAAAATGATAGCTACTCGCAACCAACACGATTAGGGGTTGTCAATCCCTTCACGGTCACTTACGCGAGTGAGATCTGATAGAGATGATAAATAATATTTTTGGTATGTTTGATAGATAGATGCAAAGTGAAAAGTAAAAGGCAAAGTAAAAACAAAGCAAGTAAATAAAGCGATAGAGATTGATATGATGAGAATAGACCCGGGGGCCATAGGTTTCACTAGTGGCTTCTCTCAAGGGCATAGATATTCCACAGTGGGTCAACAAATTACTGTTGAGCAATTGATAGAATTGAGCCTAGTTATGAGCATATCTAGGTAATGATCATGTATATAGGCATCACGTCCGAGACAAGTAGATCGAAACGATTCTGCATCTACAACTATTACTCCACTCATCGACCACTATCCAGCATGCATCTAGAGTATTAAGTTAAAAACAGAGTAACGCCTTAAGCAAGATGACATGATGTAGAGGGATAAATTCATGCAATATGATAAAAACCCCATCTTGTTATCCTCAATGGCAACAATACAATATGTGCCTTGCAACCCTTTCTGTCACTGGGTAAGGACACCGCAAGATTGAACCCAGAGCTAAGCACTTCTCCCATTGCAAGAACTACCAATCTAGTTGGCCAAACCAAAAAGGATAATTTGAAGGGACTTGAAAAGATAACTCAATCATACATAAAAGAATTCAGAGAAGAGTCAAATATTTTCCATAGATAATACTGGATCATAAACCCACAATTCATCAGTCTCAACAAACACACCGCAAAAAGAAGATTACATCGAATAGATCTCCACAAGAGAGGGTAAAAACATTGTATTGGGAACCAAAAAGAGAGAAGAAGCCATCTAGATACTAGCTATGGACCCGAAGGTCTGAAGTAAACTACTCACACTTCATCGGAGGGGCTATGGTGTTGATGTCGAAGGCCTCCTTGGTGGGTGCCCCCTCCGGCGGAGCTCCGGAACAGGTCCCAAGATGGGATCTCGTGGATACAAAAGGTTACGGCGGTGGAATTAGGTTTGTTGGCTCCCTTTCTGATTTGTCGGGGGTACGCAGGTATATATAGGAGGAAGGAGTACGTCGGTGGAGTAACAGGGGGGCCACGAGGTAGGGGGGCGCGCCCAGGGGGGCCCTCCACCCTCGTGACCGCCTCTGGCACTTCTTGGAGTAGGGTCCAAGTCTCCTGGATCACGTTTGGTGAGAAAATCACGTTCCCAAAGGTTTCATTCCGTTTGGACTCAATTTGATATTCCGTTTCTTTGAAGTACTGAAATAGGCAAAAAACAGCAATTCTGGGTCGGGCGTCCGGTTAATAGATTAGTCCAAAAAATAATATAAAAGTGGAAAATAAATCCCAATAAAGTCCAAAAATAGTAGATAAAGTAGCATGGAGCAATCAAAAATTATAGATACGTTGGAGACGTATCAGACCCTTAGCGCCTGTGTAAGCTGGCCCCTGCTTTGGCCGAAGAGCCAGATTCGTTTGGGGGCGGGGGACACCACCGCACAGACAAGACTGCCAGTCGTGCCGGCGCCAAGCCATGGCAAGACTGCCGCAAACCCTACCAGACATGCCGGACATCCCTATGGCATAGGATCCGGACATGCATATGGCACAGGATCCGGATGATGACGACAACGACAACGATACATTTACCAATGTCGATAAGTACTTTGCTAAACATGGGCACGGTGACGAATTCTGCGGGCCTCCTTCTCAAGAACCCAACCCTGAAAAAGACGACCGCGATCTAGCACGTACCACGGAGAAACCCAATTGCAACAGGCGTCATCTGGCATTCAGTTCTCAGGAGACGCCTCCAGCTGCCGCCTTCACCGAGCCTCAGATAGACGAGGTGCGAAATATTATCAGCCCCAACACACTCAAGAAGGCGGTATGTGAGCAGAACTCGATCCCATTACAGCAGATGAAGAAGAAGGGACGGAAATGAAAAATAACAAGGGCGCCGGTGTGAGCCAGCCGGCATCGAGTATGATCCGTGCTCAGGACGGGCCACCTTCACCTAAGGATATCTCGAGGAGGGTGCATGTGACGGGTAGGGTGATGCTACCGACAAATCTGCTCAATGCTGCAACCGGTACTATGCGGAGTCTGCATGACAGTGTTCTTTCTTTGGAGAAGCGGCGTCTCTCCCAGAATGATGTGGCATACCCAGTTTTCGTGGCCAAGGTGCCAGAGGGCATGGGCTTTGTGGATAGCGCCATCGGGGTACGATCGTCCTGCGGTTTGATGACATCTTCGCTATGTTTAACCTTCATCCGGTGCCCTACACCTTCGTTCGTCTGTTTTCGCTGAGTATGGAGATGCGGATCATTAGAGACAAGACCCCAAACATCAGCATAGTCGACCCCTTCTACATGCGTGCCAAGATCTTGGGCAGCGTTGGGGACCGGCAAGTCGCGATTTCACACCTCGAAGGCGTCATTCTGGCAAACCCAGATAAGGATAACTTCCTCGTGCCTTACTTTCGCGAGTAAGTTATCCCCTCACCGCCCCATAACATATGATTTCTTAGATTTTGATCGTTCTTTTTTTTCTAACATTCCGTGTTTTGTGCAGTGACACACATTGCACACTCATCCTCTTAAGCCCGAAATATTCCATGGCCACGTATTTCGACCTGGACCGTGAGTTGAAGATAGACTACACAAATATGAAGAAAGTTCTTGATGATGCTCTCCCCGGCTACACCAGATCTGGAGGCACCTTTAAGAGGCCAGTTCGCAGGTACGGCCAGCACGTGTTCATCCACAATACGATGTTCCCCTGCGTCAAGCAGCCGCCTGGCGGTTAGAAGGATGCCTACTATGCCCTCCGTGACATGCGGACAATGGTACGGGACCATAATCACCTTCTGATAAAAACTAATCTTAAAGATTGGGCCACAAGCTTGTCGGCAATCCAGGACACGGACATCAGACAAGAATTCTTTTGCATCCAGTTGGATTTTGTGGAAATCATCCATCAAGATGTCGTTCGTACCTCGGGGCAGTTCTACCTCATATCTCAACCATCCAACAGCGAGATAGAGACAATGCTACAAATGCAGGCTGACAACACCCACGATTTCATGACCATCACGAAAAGACGGCGACTTCATCCACGCTCTGGTCCCATGAGTCGAGTCGAAAGTAGTGATGCTATGTAGTTCTGAATTATCGATTTGGCTAATGTTGTAATATTAAACTTTAATGAAATTGTATGTCTCTTTGGTTAGGACAGTCATTCAACTTATATGTAATCGATGCTATTCATTAGTAGGACCATGAATCGTGCTATTAATGTGTTGATTTTCTCTTCCGATCCTTTTGTTGCATACTTATATATTGCTTATGTATTGTCTGTGAATTGTTAGTAACGTTTTGTTTGGCTAGTGCATAGAGATGTCATCGTATGTCGTGTACAAGGGTAAGGTTCCCGGAGTCTATGACGACTAGGAGGAGTGTCGGAGATAGGTTCACCATTTCAGCGGTAACAGTTACGAAGGGTACAACAATAGGGTGGAGGCGGAAGTTAGATACGCGCGCTATCTAGCGGGAGAGAGGAGGGAGCGTTTGAGGAACCAGTTGAAGACCAGTTTCATCGTGATTATGCTCATCGTGATGACCACAGCTCTCTTCTATGTGATGGTAGTTTAGATGATCGATGTCGACTTGTAATGTGAAGACAAACTCGCTACTTGCGGTTTCGAGACTTGTAATGTTATAACTTTGTTCGGTATTTGAAATTCGGAGACTAATATGATGAATTGTATTCGGAGACTAATCTTCTATTGTATTCGATAAATCTGCTGTTTATATGTTGTGCTCTCTATATTATGTGCAGTAATATGTTTTTTAACATATGCAAATATCAGAAAAGAAAAAAAATAATCCCTAATATTCATACTAATGGCGCACCACTCAGCACACTAATGGCGCACTGCAGAAAGGACACTAATGGCGCATCACCCACTAGTGCGCCATTAGTATGCCAAACCACGTGGGTAAATATGCCCCCCTGGGAGGCATACTAATGGCACATGGTGGGCTATACTAATGGCGCACTGCGTGGTGCACCATTAGTATACCAGATACTAATGGCGCACTAGGGGTGCGCCATTAGTATTTAATTCTAATGGCGTGGTGCTAGTGGTGGAGGCCTTTTCCTAGTAGTGGAGGCGTTTTGATAATTTTGTTTACGTGCCATAGGCTGGTGCATCTGCTAGAATGGTGGTTATTTGGAACTCATCTTTTTTCATAGGTAACTTAATTGAGGCAAAACCCTATGGAAATATTGTGGAGTTTAAGTCTAAGCATACATCTGAAACTTGGTCTCTTGTATTGATTTATGGCCTGTGTCAAGGTTCTGCGCGTGATGATTTTGTACAATGGTTATATAATCTTGATATTCAGTTTGGTGAGAACTGGCTGGTTTTTGTGATTTCAATTTTATGCGTTCGCTTGAGAACCGTAATCTTTCGGGTGGTGACGTCAATGATATTTTCTTGTTTAATGAAATAATTGGTCATTTGGGTCTTGTCGAGCTGCCAATCAAGGGTCGTCAACATACATGGTCCAATATGCAAAATTCATCGCTTCTCGAACAAATTGACTGCCTTTTCACATCGGTTCCTTGGACATCTGATCACCCCAATACAATGGTTTTTCCTCTTGCACGCACTGCCTCTGACCACGTCCCATGTGTGGTCTCTAATGCCACATGTCCCAAGGCAAAAGTTTTTCGCTTTGAGAATTATTGGGTTGATTTGCCTGGCTTTACTGATTGTGTTTCTCAGGTTTGGAACAGGCCAGTGGGCAAATCTTCTATTTCCTTAACCATTTCTGCTAAGTTTAAATCCCTCCGATATGCTCTAAAGAAATGGCATCTCAACCTGTCCACAGTCAAAGCTCTCATTTCTGATTGCAATAAAGTGATTATTTTTGTTGATAACATTGAGGAAATTAGGCCCTTGAGTTGGCCGGAGTTCATTTTTTTGCAGAATTGTTAAATTGCATCTTGAGGATATCTTGCATTGGCAGTTTATTTATTGGAAACAACGTTGCACGACCAAAAACATCAAAGTTGGCGAGGAAAATTCTAAATGTTTCCATGCTATGGCAACGAAAAGGTTTCGGAGGAACACCATTTCCTCGATCAAGTCTGTGGACGGTGATGTGATCACTGACCATCAGCAGTTGGCTGGGATGTTTTGGACTGACTTCAATCAAAGAATGGGCCAATCAAAAGGCATACAAATGGGTTTTGATCTAGACACATTAATTTCTCAGGTTGATGGTCTAGAGGAGATATCTTTACCATTCGCGGACTCCGAGGTGGATGCGGTAATTAAGAACATGCCTATTGATCGTGCTCCTAGACCGGACGGGTTTACTGGCCTTTTTTAAAAGAAATGTTAGTCTATTTTGAAGGAGGATTTTATGAAGCTTGTCCAAGAATTTTGTGATGGGAAATGCAATTTGGAGTGTTTGAATACATCTCTTATCACCCTCATTCCCAAGAAGTTGAGCCCTGAATATGTTGGTGATTTCCGGCCCATATCATTGAAAAATACTTGCTTAAAGTTTTTAACTGAACTTTTGGCTAATCGTCTACAGGGTGTGATCTTGAAATGTATTCACCGCAACCAATATGGATTTCTTTGATGTCGAGCAATACAAGACTGCCTGGCGTGGTTTTTGGAATACATTCACCAATGCAAAGCTTCCAAAAGGCCCATCATCCTTCTTAATCTTGATTTTATGAAGGCGTTTGATACCATCGAACATGAACTGATTCTCAGGATCTTGAAATGTAAGGGTTTTGACAATCGTTGGACAAGTTGGATTGAGAGCATTTTGTCCACGGGGTCTTCTTCGGTTCTATTAAATGGAGTGCCTGGTAATCATTTTGTCTGTCGATCGGGTGTTGGTCAAGGAGATTGTAACGCCCCGGATTCGATGCGCCAGGTGTCTCCCAGTAATTCGCCGTCGTTGCCATGTCATTTGCTTGCGTGTTGCATTTTGTCATGTCATCATGTGCATTGCATTGCATTGCATACGCGTTCGTCTCATGCATCCGAGACTTTTCCCCGTTGTCCGTTTCGCCATCCAGCACTCCTATGTCCTCCGGCGTCCCACTCTTCTCTCTTTTCGTGAGTGGGTGTTAAACGTTCTCGGAATGGACCGAGTCTTGCCAAGCGGCCTTGGTATAGCACCGGTAGACCGCCTGTCAAGTTTCATGCCATTTGGAGTTCGTTTGGTACTCCAACGGTTAACCGGGTAACCGTAAAGCCTCCTTCTCTTTGCAGCCCAACACCCCTTCCAAAGTGGCCCAAAACCCATCTAAATCCCCTCCATGCTCTTGGTCTTTCGATCACGATCGCGTGGCCTAAAACCGCTCCTCATTTGGACTCTCCTAGCTCCCAGAATCTATATATTAGCCCTTCCCCCGAAATTCCCAGTCCAAACCCTAGCTTTCGTCCTCCTCCCGCCGCCGGGCATGTCCATTTCGAGCCGGACATGTCCGCGCTGCCGCTCCTCGCCCAACCACATCATGCCACGTGGCCTCCCGCCGCCGTCC
>NC_057795.1:85198027-85212607 GCF_018294505.1 Triticum aestivum | reverse complement strand
CCCCGCCGTGGCCCGTCACTTCGCGCCGCCCGGGAGCTCCTCGCCGGAGCTCCACCACGGCCATGGGCGCCCGAGCCCTTCCAAGCCCCGCCGCGGCCAGATCCGGTCGGGCCGGACCGGATCCGGCCGGCCCCGAGCTCCTCCGTCCTTCCTCGCCCCTCTCCGGTCTCCTTCCTCCTCTCCGGCCAAGTCCGGCGACTCTCCGGCGAGATCCCGGTCGCGTTGACTTTTTCCACGAGGTGCTAAATCTGCAAGTCCCAGTTTGTATAATTTTCATGCCATGTTCGTCATGCCGTATCTCTGCATCCATAGCTCCGTTTCGTGCGTGTAATATGTCAAATTGTTCGTCTCAACGAGTACATCATTTCATTCAATTGCATCATATTCATTTAAGGTCATATAGATGCCTGAATCTTCGTTGTAAGAGTGCTTCATGATAATTTCTGCTGTCTGTTATCAGAACGAGCTCTTTTGTCATTTTTGCCATGTTTGATGTGTGCATTCTATTAGGTTGATGTATTCATGTGTTTTGAACTATGTCATGTCTTCTTTACAGAGGTGCTTACCATGTATTTTTGTGATCAATGTGGTGACTAGCACAAGCATGCAAACTAGACATCGTGATGTTGCTGATTTTAGTCCCTGTTCTGTTGTTATTTTGATGCCATGTAAACTTGTTGCTACAGAGAGATCCATGCATATTTTGAGATACTTCAGTAAGGGTGTTTTGAACATGTGGTTATTTTCTATCCATTCATGGCCTTGGTTGCAATTATGGAGTAGTCTAGCATGTCATTTTCGTGCTCTACTTTTGCTTCAAAATGTTTCCTGGCAGATTATTTACGTGTTATTCAATTTGGCCAAGCTTGTTGTAGTTGATCCTTGCATGCTTTGGACTTGTTCTTGACTTGGTTTGTTTCACAAACATGTCTTCTTGATGATGCTATGCTTATCTTGTCATGCAATGACTTGTGGTGAGTGTATGGAGCTTGTTAAGTAGGGTACATGTTGTTGCTGTTTCGCTAGGCTGAATCTGTTATTTTGTGATGCTATATAAACATGTTGCTACAAATCATTTTATGCATAATCTGGAGATGTTATATAAACATGTTTTGATCTACATGTCATCCTCTATCCATCCATGCCCCTGGTTGCATTTATAGGTTGCTTTAGCTTGCTCATATCTTGCTCCAAATTTGCTTGGAAATGTTGCTGTCAGCCTGTTTACATTAAGTTCAGTTGTTACCGTGGTTGTTCCTAGTGTTCCATGCACCCTATGACCTTTCTATTGCCATGCTTAGCTTCACAAACATGCCTTATTAATGTTGGGTGCCGTGCCATGCCATGTATTGCTCTGTAGTGAGTTGCACAAGCTCATCTACATGCCTTCATAATTATGTTCGTGCCATGTATGAATCTGTAATATAACTTGCTATGTTTACGTGGGTGCCATCATATTTTCTGATCCTTTTTGGATTATGGTCAGTAAGGGACTTTTGATCTATGCATTTATTATATTCATGCCATGCCTTTGTTTGCCATGATAAGTTCCTGTAACATGTTGTTTGATAGCTCTAAACATTGCATCGTGGTGTTATTTTCTGCAAAACCGAAATTGTTATAACTTGCAATCTTAGCATGTGTGTTTGAGCATGTTCTAGTGATTTCTAGAGATAGCTCAGTGTTCATGTTTTTTTGTGCTTTACCCGTACATCATGTCCATGCCTTTTGTTATTATATTGTGGTACCGTAGCATGTTGTTTTGGTGCTTGCAATATGCCTAGTTGCTGTTTTGGACAGCTTGTCCTTTAAACTTGTATAGTGTGTGAGTGTTGAACCGTTGCTCCGTTTTGAGTGTGCTCTATATGAAACTTGCTTGATTTTGCATGTAGTTTCATATTATCATGTTGCATCCTTGTTTTGAGGTGTTTGCTTGATGTCTGGGTGCATTTTGCATTAATGCCATGTTTAACTTGTTTTGCTCATATATTCTAGGCCGTAGCTCCGAACTAAATGAACTTTATATGTAACTTGACTAGAATCTCGTGTAGATCATCTTTGTGCATCTTCACTTGCTTTTTAACAACTTGAACATAAGGTTTATTCATATCTGGACCAATTTCGAAATTTGCATATGAGGACTTACCGGAATTGTTATATGTTGTTCCCGGCCTCATTTAAACTTGCCTTGATGTGTTGCTCTTGTTTGCGTCATCTCTTGCCATCAGTAGCTTCATGTAGACTTGTCATGCATCATGCTTATTTGTGCATCATGCCTTGTTCATGTGTGGTGTGTTTACCATGTTGTGTGCTTCTTTTCGTTAGTTCCTGTTTCGTTGCGATCGTGAGGATTCGTTCGTCTACGCTTGGTTCGGCTTCATCCATTCGTCTTCTTCATGCACTTGTTCTTCTTGCTTGCGGGATTTTAGGCAAGATGACCACTACCCTGGATCTCACTACTATCATTGCTATGCTAGTTGCTTCGTTCTATCGCTATGCTGCGCTACCTATTACATGTTTATCAAGCCATCCTATATTACCATGAACCTCTAACCTTTGACACCTTTCCTAAGTAAACCATTGTTTGGCTATGTTACCGCTTTTGCTCAGCCCCTCTTATAGCGTTGCTAGTTGCAGGTGAAGTTGAAGATTTCTCCATGGTGGACAGGATTTTGATTGGGATATCACAATATCTCTTATATTATTAATGCATCTATATACTTGGTAAAGGGTGGAAGACTCGGCCTTTTGCCTAGTGTTTTGTTCCACTCTTGCCGCCCTAGTTTCCGTCATACCGGTGTTATGTTCTCGGATTTTGCATTCCTTACGCGGTCGGGTGATTTATGGGACCCCCTTGACAGTTCGCTTTGAATAAAACTCCTCCAGGAAGGCCCAACCTTGGTTTTACCATTTGGCTCACCACCACCTATCCCTTTCCCTTGGGTCGGCCAACCCGAGGGTCATCTTTATTTTAGCCCCCTGGGCCAGTGCTTGTTTAAGTGTTGGTCCGAACCGAGCGATGTCCGACGCCCCCTGGCCAATCAGGGTCTATGCCAACCCGACGTCTTGCTCATCCGGTGTGCCCTGAGAACGAGATATGTGCAGCTCCTATCGGGATTTGTCGGCACATCGGGAGGCTTTACTGGCCTTGTTTTACCATTGTCGAAATGTCTTGTAAACCGGGATTCCGAGTCTGATCGGGTCTTCCTGGGAGAAGGTCTATTCCTTTGTTGATCGCGAGAGCTTGTCATGGGCTAAGTTGGGACACCCCTGCAGGGTATAATCTTTCGAAAGCCGTGCCTGCAGTTATAGGCAGATGGGAATTTGTTAATGTCCGGTTGTAGATAACTTGACACCAGATCCGAATTAAAAGCATCAACCGCGTGTGTAGCCGTGATGGTCTCTTCTCGGCGGAGTCCGGGAAGTGAACACGGTTTCTGGGTTATGCTTGACGTAAGTAGGAGTTCAGGATCACTTCTTGATCATTACTAGTTGACGCCCGTTCTGCTTGCTCTCTTCTCGCTCTTATTTGCGTATGTTAGCCACCATATATGCTTAGTCGCTGTTGCAGCCTCACCACTTTACCCCTTCCTTTCCCTTTAAGCTTTGCTAGTCTTGATACCCATGGTAATGGGATTGCTGAGTCCTCATGGCTCACAGATTACTACAACAACAGTTGTAGGTACAGGTTTATGCGATGATCATGACGCGAGAGCGATGCTTGCTTGGGTTGAGTTCTTCTTCTGCTTCTTCTTCGATCAGGGATAGGTTCCAGGTCGGCAGCCTTGGCTAGCAGGGTGGATGTCGTTTGAGTTTCTGTTTGTGTTTCATCCGTAGTCGGATGATGCTCTGACGTATTGTAAGGTTGTATTCATGCGGTATTGTATGCCTCTTGTATGTATCCCCATCTATTTATGTAATGTTGATGTAATGATATCCACCTTGCAAAAGCGTTTCAATATGCGGGTCTATCCTTGGTGGGACCTTCGAGTTCCTTTGGGATAGGGTCGCATATTGGGCGTGACAGAGATCCACTATCTCCTTTGTTATTTGTGATTGTTGTTGATTTACTTCAATTGGTTGTAAATGAAGTGGGCTCAAGGAACATTCTCACATTACCTATCCCAACATCTTCGATGGATTATCCGATTGTTCACTACATGAACGATACCCTTATTGTTCTTCCTGCTATTGACAGCCAGCTCATTGTTTTCAAGGAAATGCTTGAGGTCTTTGCTAAATCAACTGGACTGAGGGTCAATTTTAGTATGTCCTCTTTGATACCAATCAATATGACCGATGATGAGGGCAAGCATGTTGCTGCTTTGCTTGGGTGTGATGTTGGTTCCATGCCATTCACTTACCTTGGATTGCCCATGGGTACCTCTTGGGTAACAATTTATGATTTGTTGCCTTTGGTGGATCATATTGAGAGACGATTATTTGCGTCTTCTTGCCTGTTGAACCAAGGGAGCCGGCTACAACTTTTAAAGTCTGATCTTGGTTCTATGCCAATATACTTCTTGCGCACTCTCTCGTTGCCATAGGGCATTTTGAAGCAGATTGAATGAATCAGGCGGCAGTGTTTGTGGAGAGGGAACACGGATACGCCACAACAATCAGTGGCCGCTTGGGATTTGGTCTATCGGCCTAAAAATCTGGGAGGCCTTGGCGTTCTTGATCTGAGTATACAAAATGATGCCTTGTTGATCAAGCATCTTTTCAAGTTCTTCAATAAGATGGATGTACCATGGGTATCTCCCATTTGGGACACATATCATGCCACAATGCCACCCCAATACACTCAGAGTTGCGGTTCTTTCTGGTGGAGAGATATGTTGAAGTTGTATGATAAGTTTTGCAAGTTGGCGGTCCCACATGTGCGGGTGGGGGATATGGTGATTTTCTGGCTGGATCGGTAGCAACTTGGTAGCAATGTGGTTCTCATGCAGCAACGATTTCCGAGGCTTCACTCTTTTGTGATTGATGACACGCGTACCATCAAGGATATGATGGAACTGTCAGACCCAACCGACAATTTTCATCTGCCATTGTCTGTTGAGGCCTTCGAGGAATTTAATCAGCTTGAGGCTTTGCTACCTTTGGTTAACCTTCAGGAGGGGGGAAAGGATGTCTGGAAATGGCCATCAAAATCTAGAGATTATCATTCAAGGATTTATTACTTGTCTTGCTTTTCAGACATTGTGGTTGATCCCACATTCGGGTGGATCTGGAAATGTTCTTGCACACTCAAGTTTAAGGTGTTTGGCTGGCTCCTCTTGATGCATCGTCCCAACACTAGGGACATGATGCAGCGGCGGAATTGGATAATCCAGGATGACACGTGTGTTTTGTGTCTCTCTGCCTCTCATGAGGACAGAGCTCATCTTTTCTTCGCTTGCAACTTCAGTCAACGGGTCTGGAGTTACCTGCGCATTTCATGGATTGTTCAACCTAACCAGACTACTTATGAGATGGCTTCATCTGCTAGGAAGGACTTTGGTTACCCATTTTTTCCAGAGGTAGTCCTCACTGCTACTCAGAATATTTGGACACAAAGAAATGGGAAGATTTTCAGAAATGAGCTTCCTTCTTTTAGATCCTGGTGGAGAAATTTTCTTCATGACATTTCTCTTTTAGCACATAGAATCAAATATAAATATAGGAATAGCCTAACTTCTTGGATAGCTGCCTTACCTTAAACTCTCTTTGTAAGTAGTCTCTCCTCCCTCTCCTTGCTTTTAACATGTATCTTTGTAAATTATTTGTTGCCTTGCAGTATATAGTCAAAAAAAATTTACTTTGTTTTGATGACTTGTAGATTTTTGCAATAAGTATATGAGTTCTTTATGACTAATGATGAGTCCATGGATTGTACGCACTCTCACCCTGCCACCATTGCTAGCCTCTCTTGTGCCGCGCAACTTTCGCCGGTACCATACACCCACCATATACCTTCCTCAAAACAGCCACCATACCTACCTATTATGGCATTTCCATAGCCATTCCGAGATATATTGCCATGCAACTTTCCACCGTTCCGTCTATTATGACACACTCCATCATTGTCATATTGCTTTTGCACGATCATGTAGTTGAAGTTGTATTTGTGGCAAGGCCACCTTCATAATTTTTAATACATGTCACTCTTGATTCGTTGCATATCCCGTTACACCGACGGAGGCATTCATATAGAGTCATATTTTGTTCTAAGTATTGAGCTGTAAATCAATAAAAGTGTGATGATCTTCATTATTAGAGCATTGCCCCAAGTGAGGAAAGGATGATGGAGACTATGATTCCCCCACAAGTCGGGATGAGACGTCGAACTTTACAAAAATAAAAGAGGACAAAGAAGCCCAATAAAAAAATAGGCCAAAGAAGACCACCAAAAAAATGAGAGAAAAAGAGAGAAGGGACAATGTTACTATCCTTTTTCCACCCTTGTGCTTCAAAGTAGCACCATGATCTTCATGATAGAGAGTCTCCTATGTTTTCACTTTCATATACTAGTGGGAATTTTTCATTGTAGAACTTGGCTTGCATATTCCAATGATGGGCTTCCTCAAAATGCCCTAGGTCTTCGCGAGCAAGCAAGTTGGATGCACACCACTTAGTTTCTTTTGTTGAGCTTTCATACATTTATATCTCTAGTGCATCCGTTGCATGGCAATCCCTACACACTCACATTGATATCTATTAATGGTCATCTCCATAGCCCATTTATATGCTTAGTTGATGTGAGACTACCTTTGTCGTTGTTCTGGGAACGGGGGTCCCCAGACTTGCCTGCCTGCGGCCTACGGCGTGGCTCAAGTGGTGGCCCAGTACGACCCATCTTCACCAACGCAAACTCAAGACCCTCACGAGGGGCCAAGCCTCGCGGGGCGGATGATGCAAGGCTTCCTCAGGAGCGGCTTCACCAGGCAGGCTCGCGAGGAGGCGGAGAGATCAAGGCAGGGGTACCTTGCGAGGTGCCCATGACGCAAGCCATGACGATCGAGACTAGACGGGCGCCAGGCGGGCGCCGGCCTGCGTAGTGTCCTTGTTTCCTCTTTTGTGCAAAGGGGGCAAGCACAGGCGTGGAGTACAGAGGCAGCAGGCAAAGGTTACCATTTTGGTGCAGCGAGACCAAGACCAGCAGAGAAGCAGGATGGCGGTAACCATGGAGCCCAAGACGGCGTCATCGCCAGTACCTTTGGCAGCCGAAGACCAACTTTAGCCAGGATAACTTGTACTAGATGTTCCCCTTCGAAATGGCCGTTGTTGGCTCCCTTCCCACTCAATATTTGGGAAGAGGACCAAGGCCTCTATAAATAGGGATATCCACCACAGTAGAGGGAGATGGAATCCTTCCCTACGAGAACACCACACTAGCTCAAGAACACCTCTCACGAGGTTGTTCTTCCTCTGTACTGTTCATCATCAGCCCCTGAGGCAATCCACCACACCACACACTGGAGTAGGGTATTACACCACAACGGTGTCCTGAACCAGTATAAATCTTGTGTCCCTCGTGCTATTCATCGGTTTAGCCTAGATTCTTGCGAGGCGATTGGACGTGGACTGGTAGGGGGAAAATCTTCACGTGCACCCCAAAGTTCAAACCTCAAGGGTCTGCCGGAACCCCACATCCGACATTTGGCGCGCCAGGTAGGGGTGCGCCGGAATCTTTCTTTCGCTGTTCCGCGGTTGATTGTCCACCGTGTCCATGGCTGACGCTCGCCGGGCTGGCGCCGAGTGTCGGGATGCTCTCTTTGCCTGCGTCGCCCAGACGGCTCCCGTCGGCGGGTGTCCCCGTCGTTCTCCGTCGCCTGCCGCCAAAGCCGCCACCGGCCCGGCGGGGAATGAGTAGTAGGCCTCGTCGTTGCATCCCTCGGTGCGGCGGGAAGGCCGCACGGCCACCCCGTCGCTGACCCTAGGTGGTTCATCGTCGCACGCCCATCGCGCTCCCACGGACGCGCACGCCGCGTTGCTCCTAGCGCGTGAGCTCCTGCACTAGCATCCCGTCGATGACCTCTACGAGGAGTGGCTCGCGCGCATCACCGAGCTCGTCAGCACCGTAGGGGGCTCCCCTGCATCGTCCCTCTTGCTGCCTCGCCCTCCGTCTTGCGCGGGCGATGCAGCTCAGGAGGTGCCTCCGCCACCTCCTCTCCAAGAAGGTGCCCTAGCTCAAAGGCGCGCGGCCCCTGGATGAGATCCACCACGTCTAGTGCCTGCGCAACAAGAAAGGAGCTGCCAAGAAATCCCTCTTCCCCAGGAAGGTGCTCGCGTGCTTCCTGCACTGGCACGTCATGACAGCATCCCTGCACCGGCACGTCAAGACCCCGCGCTGCTCCTGGCGGCGGCGTGCGGGTATCCCCACGAGCAGGCCCTGTGTTAGTAGAGAGCTCCGGTGGCCACCGCAGGCTGCCGCGCCTTCACCATCGAGTTACGCAGTGTCGGCTAGCTGGGAAAGTTCAAGCCGGACCTGCCTCCGCGCTACGATGGCACTACCAACCCCGCGGAGTTCCTGCAGCTCTATGGGTTGGGCATCAAAGCGGCCAACGGGGACAAAAAGGTCATGGAGAACTAGTTTCCCATGGCGCTCAAGGACGGTGCCCGCACCTGGCTCCTGAACCAGCCTCCTGGCACGATCTCCTCCTGGGACGAGATGCGCACCCGCTTCATCGCCAACTTTCAGGGCACTCGCGACCGTCCACCGGCCGTGGGTGACCTGCGCCGCATAAAGCAGCAACCTGGAGAGACCTTGCAGAAGTACATCCAGCGCTTCAACAGTGCTCGCCTCAAGATTCCCAAGGTGACAGAGGAGGCCATCATCTCGACGTTCTCCGACGGCGTCCACGACGACAACATGAAGGAGGAACTGGCGTTCCATAAAGATCTGTGCACGACTCTGGAGCTCTTCAACCTGGTGACCAAGTGCGCAAGGGACGAGGAGGGACGCCTCTCCCTTCTGGAGCTCCCAACTAGAGATCCAGAAGAGAAGAAAGCCAAGGCAAAGGATGTGAAGTGCAAAGGAGTAGTTGTGCTCACAGCAGAGACGGATACGAAGCGCGGCAGGGACCAGCCGGAGTCGTCCAAGGGCAGCCGGTACTGCGCGTGCCACGATCTCCACAGCCACAACACCAACGAATGCCAAGAGCTTAGAGCCGTGCCAGAAGACCGTGTCGGTCGACGCCCCAAGCGCAACGATCGGGCTATGGCCGAGGTGGAGGAAGAGGTGGAGGACGATGGGATGACCGTGGCCCTCGCTAAGGTTGGCGTGACCGGCCTCGCGAGGACCGCTGGAAGGACCAGCCTCGCGAGGGGGCTTGGAGGGATCAGCCTCGTGAGGATCGCCCACAAGGCAACACATGCCTTCCTCCTCTGCCACCTCCGCCAAGAAGGAATGACGACCGTCATCAGGACGAGGGGGCTGAGGGCTTCCAGGAGCCGCGTGCTATGGCTTGCATCTTGGGTGGTGCCCAGGCCCCAGCCTCTCAGCGCATCTTCAAGCAGTTTGCTCGCGAGGTGAATGCAGTCCTCCCCAAGCTCGAGGCCAAGCGCCCTCTCAGGTGGTCCACGTGCGCCATCATGTTCAGCTCAGCAGATCAGCTCAAGTGCGCGGCAACAGCCGGCGTCCTCCCAATGCTCTGTTCTCCAGTCATCAGCAATGTGCAAGTTACCGTGACCCTCATCTATGGGGGAGCAGGACTCAACGTCCTATCCATCGAGACGTTCAATAATCTCCAAGTTCCATACGATCGGCTTTAGCCGACCAAGCCTTTCTCAGGAGTCACTGATGGTTCCACTATCCCGATAGGGCAGGTCCACCTCCCTGTCACCTTTGGACAGCGCAAGAACTACCGTACCGAGCTCATTGACTTTGATGTTGCCCACATTCGCCTGCCATACAATGCTATCCTCGGATATCCAGCCCTGGCCAAGTTCATGGCAGTGACTCACCATGGCTACAACGTTCTCAAGATTCCAGGAAGCAGCGGAGTCATCACGGTCGCCTGTGAAGAGAAGGATGTGGTGTGCTCTCTTGAGCGCGCATTCCAAGCCACATCGGTGGAGGACCCAGACAGCGAGAGTGGAAACCTCCCCGAAGCAGCTCCCAAGAAGAAGAAGACACCACCCAGCTCAAGGCCTCAGGAGGCAGGCACCTCCAATGGCACCACACCAGGATCCGTGCCCTTCCGAGGGGCGCCGCCCTCCATCGCATAGGAAGGCGCGCCCGGCGCCCTCCTCGGGCAAGGCTCGCGGGCTCTATCCTGGAGGGCCACTAACTTTGCCAAGATCACGAGGGAGGCGCTCGAGCACCACTTGGAGCCGTGCTTCTTGGCACGCTTCCCTCAAGAAGGCATAAGGCAAGGAGGGCCCAACCCTCAAGAGTTCATCACCAAGGTCACTCACGAGCTGCAGGAGTCGAGAGTCATGCGCGACAGCCGCCACCTACCCGGCGTAGATCCCCATCCAGGAGAGTATGGTGGGCTGCGCGTCTGCACTGACTACCCAGGGCTCAATCGAGTCGTGTCTCAAGAGCGCCTCTGGCCTTCGCACATGGGACATTGCGAGGGTCCACCTCACAGCTATGTTCGCATGCCTTTCAGCCTGCCGAACGCGGCTGCTGCTTACCAGCGTCTGATGAGGAGCATTCTGGAGGCTCAGGTGGCCAGGCACCGTTCGTTCCTGGAGGAAATGGTGACGGACATTGCCGAGCCGCCCGGACCTCCAGAGCCTCACGAGGATTGGCTTCTTCACCGCGCATCGTCACCTACTTCAACAATCGCTCTACAATGATATCAGGTGACATCTTTCGAGTTTTATTTCGGCTGGGAGCGCCCTCAGGGCTGCGTCATTCCTAGATCCCGTGGGTCTGTCCCCGCGGCGTGTATCCATTTTGCTTATGTCTTTAGCTTACCTTGTTGGGGGCACCCCTCGGGCTGCATCATCCCCAAGCCGGTCCGGCCTGACCCAGTGGCGCGTGCCTTTCCTTGCATCTATCTAAGTTGGATTGCCTTTTCATGCTCAACTTGCCTATGATTATCACCTCTCGCCCGTCGCGGCCCCTTTTTCTCCATCATGCAAATCGCTTGCACGCTAAAAGGGGGGTGCCTGAGCATCGCGACTCAGGAGCTCTTATTGGCTCTCTAGCCCTCACCCCCTGGCCTTGTCCATGGCATCGCGACCTGACATACCTGCGGCGGCTGAGCCTGCTCGAGGGCTGGGACCTGAGGACGTAGAGCGTTTGCATCTAACCCTCATGCAGGAACACTCAGCCGCCTATGGCCCAAAATCAGGCGCAAAACGCCTTGAGGTAGGGCCTCGTGAGTCCCGCACTGGCTCAGGAGTGCCCAGATACACCTTGTCTAGCCCTACCGTGCCGGCCACGTGTCAGAGCGGGGCTGTACACACCCCGGGGGCTCCTCCCGGAGGGGGGTCCTGATACGTCTCCAACGTATCTACTTTTCCAAACACTTTTGCCCTTGTTTTGGACTCGAACTTGCATGATTTGAATGATACTAACCCGGACTGACACTGTTTTCAGTAAAACTGCCATGATGTTGTTTTATGTGTAGAAAAGAAAAGTTCTCAGAATGTCCTGAAAATCCACGGAGGCACTTTTTGGAAAATATAAAAAATACTAGCGAAAGAATCAAGACCAGGGGGCCCACACCCTGTCCACGAGGTTGGGGGGCGCGCCCCCTCCGCCTGGGCGCGCCCCCTATCTCGTGGGCCCCCTGCACCTCCATCGACCTTAGCTCCAACTCCATATATTCACGTTCGGGGAGAAAAAAATCAGAGAGAAAGTTTCATCGCATTTTACGACACGGAGCCGCCGCCAAGCCCTAATCTCTCTTGGGAGGGCTTATCTGGAGTCCGTTCGGGGCTCCGGAGAGGGGGATTCGTCGCCGTCATCATCATCAACCATCCTCCATCACCAATTTCATGATGCTCACCGCCGTGCGTGAGTAATTCCATCATAGGCTTCCTGGATGGTGATGGGTTGGATGAGATTTACCATGTAATCAAGTTAGTTTTGTTAGGGTTTGATCCCTAGTATCCACTATGTTCTGATATTCATGTTGCTATGACTTTGCTATGCTTAATGCTTGTCACTAGGGCCCGAGTGCCATGATTTTAGATCCGAACCTATTATGTTTTCATGAATATATGTGTGTTCTTGATCCTATAATGCAAGTCTATAGTCACCTATTATGTGTTACAATCCGACAACCCCGAAGTGACAATAATCGGGATACTTCTCGGTGATGACCATAGTTTGAGGAGTTCATGTATTCGCTATGTGCTAATGCTTTGTTTCGGTTCTCTATTAAAAGGAGGCCTTAATATCCCTTAGTTTCCGCTAGGACCCCGCTGCCACGGGAGGGTAGGACAAAAGATGTCATGCAAGTTCTTTTCCGTAAGCACGTATGACTATTTACGGAATACATGCCTACATTACATTGATGAATTGGAGCTAGTTCTGTGTCACCCTTTGTTAGAGCTATTACATGAGGAATCGCATCCGGCATAATTATCCATCACTGATCCATTACCTACGGGCATTTCACATATTGTTCTTCGCTTATTTACTTTTCCGTTGCTACTGTTACAACTACTACAAAACCCAAAAACTTTACTTTTGCCACTGTTACCTTTATTATCATATTACTTTGCAACTAAATATTTTGCTGCAGATACTAAGTTATCCAGGTGTGGTTGAATTGACAACTCAACTACTAATACTCAAGAATATTCTTTGGCTCCCCTTGTGTCGAATCAATAAATTTGCGTTGAATACTTTACCCTCGAAAGTTGTTGCGATCCCCTACACTTGTGGGTTATCAAGACTAATTTCTGGAGCCGTTGCCGGGGAGCATAGCTCTATTCTCTGAGTCACTTGGGATTTATATCTGTTGATCACTATGAACAACTTGAAAGATGCAAAAACTACGATCTAACCCTCAACTACGATGGGAGGTAAGGAACTGCCATCTAGCTCTGGACTAGATTCTCCTTATGTTTTGAGTAAGCTTGCAACACCTAAACCTGCTACTGCTATGAATTCTGATATGTCGCATGTTATTGATGATGCCACTTCTGCTATGCATGATACTTATGATGAAACTACTTTCTGTGCATGGTACTACTTTGCCATTAGGTGAATTTCTTGATAAACAACTTGCTAGAGTTAGGGGGAATGAAATTATTGAAGATGCTATTATTGATGATAGTGATGATGAAAATTCTCCCAATGATTATGAATTGCTTGTTGTTCCTGAGGGTTATGTTATGAATGAAAAAGCTGCTAGAGCTATCTTTGCTTGCAATGATAGATATGATCTTAAGAAATTATTAGCTAAATGGAAGCAGCAGTCTCTTAATGCTAGAATGAAACCTGACCCTGCTTTTTCTACTTCACCTATCTATGTTACTGATAAGGATTATGAATTCTCTGTTGATCCTGAAATTATTACTTTAGTTGAATCTGATCCTTTTTATGGCCTTGATTCTGAAACTGTTGTGGCACATCTTACCAAGTTGAATGATATAGCCACCCTGTTTACTCATGATGATAAATCTCGCTATTATTATATTCTTAAGATATTTCCGTTCTCGTTAAATGGTGATGCTAATACTTGGTATAATTCTCTTGCTCCTGGTTGTGTGCGTAGTCCCCAGGATATGATTTATTACTTCTCTGCTAAATATTTCCCTGCTCATAAGAAATAAGCTTCCTTGCGGGAAATATATAATTTTGTGCAAATCAAAGAAGAGAGTCTCCCACAAGCTTGGGGGAGGCTTCTCCGATTACTTAACGCTTTGCCTGATCATCCTCTTAAGAAAAATGAAATACTTGATATCTTTTATAATGGAGTGATCGATGCTTTCAAGGACTACTTGGATAGTTGTGCTGGTTGTGTTCTCAGGGAAAGAACAGTCGATGAAGCTGAATTACTATTGAATAATATGTTGACTAATGAAAATAATTGGACTCTTCCTGAGCGAATTCCTGAGGCAATTCCTGAACCAATTAAGCCAATGTCACATCCCTAGCTTCTGGTAATGCACTAGGCTAGACCTCTTGCTGCATCATGTCTAAATTCAAATGAAATTTGAATTGAGGAATTTTCAAAGCCTCAAAAACCTCTAAAAATAACCAACAATTAAGTCTTCTCAAATGTGTCCAAGAAAATGTTCCTGATATCCTCTGGAAATATTGGCAAGAGGTAAAGTCCAAACCAATATTTTTGGGGTCTCAGAAACATCTAACTTGGGCATTTGAATTAAATCAATAATTATTTGAATTGGATTTATATCTACTATTAAATAAATATAGGTCCAATAATTCTGAAATATTTTGTGGAGCATTGTTTTAATTCTTTTAGCTCCTAAAAATATTGTCAGAAGCAAAATAAATTGAATTGGTTTCAAAACCAAATTCAAAACGAACCTGCAAAATAGAAAACTGAAATAATTAGAAAAAAAAACAAAACAGAAGAGAGAAGCCCAGCTTACCTGGCGCCACGAGCCGGCCCAGTTCCCCCCCCCCCAGCTGGCCCAGCCCACCACCACAGCCTCCCTGTC
>NC_057795.1:85189832-85197811 GCF_018294505.1 Triticum aestivum | reverse complement strand
TGGCCACGCGCCTCGCCAGCTCCTGCTTACCGCTCTCCCCCGACGCTCCGGACGCCCTGGACGTCGACACGCGGCCTCCCCGACCGCCCCTCACTCTCTCCCGAGCTCTCCCCCTCCTCTGTTTCTCTCCCCCTCTCGTGCCGAGCGCAGCCGTCGCCACCGACGCTGTTCGCCGCGGCCACCGGCCACCCCTTGCCTCGCCGATGCCTCCAGAAGAACCGCCGCGCCTTCTTCTTCGTCTCCACCAACCCATGTGACGCCGGAAGCCTTGGAGCGCCGTCCCCGACGTCTTCTTCCTCCTCGGGCCACCGAGATCGCCGGCGACCTCCCGTCGTCACCAGCCCCTCCCCGAGCCCGCCGTTCGCCTCGTCGCCACCGTTGTGAGCTCCTACGCCTCCCCTCCCTCTTTCCCCCTTCGATTGCGCCCTGTAGCCCCGATCCCACCGGAGCCGCGAGCTCGGCTCCGCCGGCGATGTCGCCGCCGTCACTGCAGACAGCAAGGCTCGAAACCGAGCACGGCACCGTGCTCCTAGCATCCTCAGGAGCTCGGCGAGCCCCTTAACCATCCCTCCCATCCTCTGTGGCCTCGCCCCGCTCGAACCCGAAGCTCCGGCCGCCGCCGCAAGCCCCACTCCGGCGAGCGCTGACCACCCCGCGTCCTTCCGTCGCCTTCTCCGGATGCGCACGAGCACTAGGAACCCACAGAGCCTCTCCGCACGGCGTTTGGACGCCGGAGCAAGAAACCCGAGGGTCTCCGCCGTCTCGGCCTCGCCGGCGTCAAGCCGCCGGCGGGTTAGGCCCCGCTGACCAGGGGTTTGACCCCCCCTGGGTCGATGACAGGTGGGGCCAGCCCCCCTGTTAATTAGTTTAGTCTATTTTAACTAATTACCCCTCTGCTGACACTGACATGCGGGCCCAGGCTCTAATTAAATTAGGTTAGTTAGTTAGTCACTGACGTGTGGACCCCACACGTCAGGTTTGACTCTGGGCGACCCAGTTGACCTGCTGACATCATGATGATGTCAGGCTGACGCAGTAAAGTATTTCTGGAATTACATAAATTAGAAAATGATTTATTAATTTCAGAAATTAGCTAAACTTCAATAAATCATAGAAAATTAACCGTAACTCCAAATTAAATAATTTATATATGAAAAATTATCAGAAAAATTCAAGGAATCTATCTGTACCATCTTCATGCATGTTAGAACAACTTATAGCTGCTGTTTAGCACAAATCAATTAAAGGGCATTTAAATAATCACATATGGAGTTTGAATTTGAATCTTGGATTCAAACCAACTTCATTTAATCTGGTTTTAGTTGCATTAGCCCAAAACACATTCATTTTGCCATGTCATGATCATGCATCATATTGTGCATTGCATTGATTGTGTTCCTTCTTGTGTTGCCGGTATTTGTCCCCTCTCGATAGACGTGATACCGATGATGTGATCGTTGACACTGATGAAGACTCAATGTTATCTTCAGAAGTGCCAGGCAAGCAAAACCCCCTTGTTCATTCCGATACAATCCTACTCTCTCGCTCCTGCTCTCTTTTACTGCATTAGGACAACACCGATTCATCTGTTACTTGCTGCGGTAGCTGAACCCCTTTGTCCTTTGCATGACCTGTCATTGCCACAGTAAATAGATGAAACCCACTAGCATGAGTAGGAGTTGTTTGAGCCCTGTTGTGCCTACTCATTCATGTTTGTTTGTCATGCCTGCTATTGCTTAGAGTTGAGTCAGGTCTGATTCATCGGGGATGAATCAGAGGCGTGTGTACATGACCTACCGTGTGTGAACTAAGTGTGTGAACACGATTTGGTAAAGGTAGCGGTGAGAGGCCATGTAGGAGTACATGGTGGGTTGTCTCATTGCAGCCGTCCTCAGGAACTGAGTTCTGTGTTTGTGATCCATGATCAGTTACTACCACACATTGGGCTCCGGGCGCTCCAAGCTCTCTCGACTTATTAATCAACTTGATCTCTGTCCAGGAGTTGCAACTAGTTTCTGGTGTTTGTAGGTAGTGTTAGTAGTCTACCAAGTGGCACCCGGTACAGGTGGGCTTGGGACAGATTAGGCACAGTGGCCCGGTGTACCAAGTGGCACCCGGTTGGTGGGCTTGGGAACCCTGCACACATCGTTTGGGGCCGTAAGCGACACCCCGGCCGGATCTCCTTGCGGATGGAACCTGAATAGGCGATAAACCTGGACTAGATACTTGTTTGGTTAGTCAGGTCGTGGCCGACTCCCTCGCCCGGCTTCCGCTTGAAGGTTGCCGAGATACATGACGTGTACAGGGCGGTAAGTGGCGGGAGCGTGTGTGAAGAAGTACACCCCTGCAGGGTTAACATCATCTATTCGAATAGCCGGATTCCTCGGATATGGAAACGTGGACCCCTTGTACAGTTCATAGACAAGTGAAAGTGGATACTCTAAAATACGCAAGATAAGCGTGAGTGCTATGGATGGCGTTCTCGTAGGGAGACGGGAGCGGATCCATAGTGGTGTATTGGTTGGTGAATATGTGGACTCGTGTGCGCCACTTCAAAAGAGTTACTTGCAGTCGTAGTTCAGGATAGCCACCGAGTCAAAGCTGGCTTGCTTCTGTCAAACCCTACCATCCCCTTTGTTGAAAATGATGCATATGTAGATAGTTCTGATGTAAGTCTTGCTGGGTACATTTGTACTCACGTTTGCCTATTTTATGTTTTTGCAGAGAGACTTCAGTCTCACTAGTAGTTCCACGTGGACTTCGACGTTTAGCTTGATACCTCAGCTACGATCTTGTGCCCTCGGCGGGATCTGATAGATAGTCAGGCTTCTCAGCCTTTTTCATTTATAGATGTCTGTACTCAGACATGATAGCTTCCGCTTGTGCTTTGACTTGTATGCTCTGATTGTTGGGTCGTGAGACCCATGTTTGTAATATCTCGCTCCTCGGAGCCTAATGAATAATTACTTGAGTCGTAGAGACATGTTGTGATGCCATGTTGTATTTGCACATATCGAGCATATTGTGTGTATGTTATTGAAATGCTTGGTATGTGTGGGATCTGACCATCTAGTTGTTTATCTTTAGTAGCCTCTCTTACCGGGAAATGTCTCCTAGTGTTTCCACTGAGCCATGGTAGCTTGCTACTGCTCCGGAACACTTAGGCTGGCCGGCATGTGTCCTTCTTCGTTCCTGTGTCTGTCCCTTCGGGGAAATGTCACGCTATGAGTACCGGAGTCCTGTTAGCCCGCTACAGCCCGGTTTACCGGAGTCCTGCTAGCCCAGTGCTACAGCCCGGACCCACTTGCTGATGACCGACACGTTCGAAGCTGGGTCATGGATGCCTGTCCCTGTAAGTCTGTGCCACCTTGGGTTTACGACTAGTCATGTCAGCCCGGGCTCCTTATCATATGGATGCTAGCGACACTATCATATACGTGAGCCAAAAGGCGCAAACGGTCCCGGGCAAAGGTAAGGCGACACCCGTGGGGATACCGTGCGTGAGGCCGCAAAGTGATATGAGGTGTTTCCGGCTAGATCGATGTGACATCGAGTCGGGGTCCTGACAGCGCTGGTATCAGAGCTTGACTGCCTGTAGGATTACCAAGCCAAACTGGTCGAAGTTGAGTCTAGAAATGCTTTAGTTATATGTAAGGGAATTGATTGTGGGATGGAACGTAAGGCTCTTTTTACTCCTTATACCTTATGCCCTTCTGATCTGAGTTATCATCTTATCTTCTACGGGGATTAAGAACTAGGCTATCTCTTCTTCCTATCAGGATCACGTGTTACTAATCCGTAGAGTTATAAGATTGTTGGATTTAAGCTTGAGTTCAGTTCCTACTACTTCCGTATGTTAATTGTTGATCTCGAAACCTTGATATTGTGCTTCTGAGTGGTTATGCCACCATTTTTGTGAATGTCTCAAATCTTTTCTGAGCATTTACAGCCGTTATGCTGTCCGAGTCATTCCAGGTTTCTAAATAGTCTGATGCATTTGCAAAATCCTTTTCCTCTGGTTTCGATGCTCCTTTATGCCAGCTCAATCACACTAATTGTTGAGTTGAGGTATTCTATTGCCTTGACATTATGTTGGAGTTACTATTATGGCCCTAGGTGTTTAGGGAGTCACCTAGTAATCTAGCAATGTTTCGTGATCCCAGTGTGATGATTCTGGCTTTTATTCTCGAAAGCATCCCGTGATGCCACTTAGCAGTAGGTATTCTATCCCTGGGTTTTGAACCCGAGATTCACCCTACTTGCTTCATGTTGATAGTTTTGCTCGTTCCTTTAGGTTATTAGTAACCTTTGCATTAGTCCTCGATGTTCGTGGTATTCCTTTCATCCAAATACTATGAACCGCTTATGGCAGATGTTCCTCGCTGATCGAAAGATCACAATCAGAGTGCTCTCGATGGGTTCTCGATTCTACATTGTAACTCTGCCAGTTCTACCTTTCTGCATGGGTTATCCGGAAGAAATATGTTGAACTTGGTTCGACATACTAGTCTATGCATCCACAACTCACAAAGTTATATGTTCCTTTGAGTTGTTCTCTTTAGTTGCATTCCGACCCTCGTCTATCAATTGATAGTCAAGAGTATGCGTGCGTTCGTTCATCGATGCCTATGACTCTTGTGGTCTGTCAAGCCATTCCATTCCGGGATGACTAGGAGAAACAAACTCCAGTACCTCTTCCATATCTAGGATTGGGTCAAAGTAGTTGTATTCCGCAGATCAAGTTACAATCCAGCTTCTGGTCTGCTCTACCCTGAAGTATTACCTTCTTTATGATAGGAATTTCATGAGAATTGCACCACCTTTTGTGAATTCTTGACATAGTGATACTTCTCGCCATCCTTTTTCATTCCTCGGTTCCGTGTTGATGCAACCGGAATACCGACAAATGAATTGTGATGTGTGAAGTCAATACTCCTAGCAACCTCGTTGCTTGGTAGTTAAAGGATAATAATTTTATTCTTAGTATGTTGGTTATTGAATCACCATTCTAAGATTGATCGTGCTACCTAGTCCTTATTCCCTGGTGCACTCTTTGATTGATGAGTTAGGATTTGTCAAGTCCTCGCTCATTTGATCATATCATCTTGCCCTGAAAAGCAAGATTGTTCTCGAGCTTAGTAACATATCAGTGGTTCGTGATTTTCCGAAGATCTTCTCGGAAATAGTACCAGGTCGTCACCTGACCGTTATGTTGAGCCCGTGATCAAGTTGGTTTCTTATGAACCACCTTCTCTCCAAGAATCGGTGTTAGATATCCCTGAGCTAGTTGGTTAAGCTAGACAACAACTTGGAGAGTTGGAAGATAAAAGCTTGTCTGACTTAGTTCGTTCCAAAGGGATATTCTTGTGTAGTGTGTGTTGAAGAAGGATGATATCTTCATCGATTGGTCCCTGTGATCAGTTGCTGGACCTATTCGTCTTATCAATCCTTTGCTTTGAGTGTGGGCTATCGTCAAATCAAATCAGTACCAACGATATTCGTAATGTTGTCTTACTCGTGGTTGATCCCTCGAGCATACATCATTATATCTTTTGGGTCTGACCAATGCTATCACTTGTTCACTTAACTATGGAATTCCTTTTAAAAGGAAACCCAGATGAATTGTTGTTGTCCGCATTGACAACATCCTTGTCTTCTCCATAATTTTGCTGAACATTAAGCTAGTGTTGGAAACTTTTGAAAGCATTTGTTCATGCTAGCTCATGAAGCATATGTTTGGATGAAGGTAGTGACTTCCTTTAATTCATGTGCATCTGATGCAAGTTGCCGCCGTGGATTCGAGAAAGTCAATGTTGCTTTCTTTGGAATCATTCCAAATCAGTCATGCACACGTGCGAAGAATGCTGTGGTTTGAAGACTTGCAACCTTCAATCTATATGTATCCCTAGCACACCAAGCCACTGATTGATTTGTTCAAGGAGAAGGAGTTCCTTCATAAGAGCTAATTCGGACTTATGAAAGAACTTCGATACCCTCGTTGATGGTTCCCCCTCCTGAACTCGGTAGTGTTTTATTATAAGACTACCACGTGGTCATGCTTGTCTGGGACAACGTGTTCACATGTTTGTAGCAGAACCAGCTCATGTTTTGGAGCTTGCTATCGTAGTTCATCTCCCGAGAATCCCGCAACGTCATCTCGTCGATTTGTGTTGCAAACTTTCATTTTTCTTCCTAAGACTCGATGAGCCTGGAATATCCTAACACCAACCAGATCTGAATCTCAGGCAGATGTGATGGTTGGAACATTTCCCAAGAACTATAATATTGGTCTTGCGATAACCGGGAAAGTGGATGTCATGGCCAACACACCCAGCCGGAAGACCTGTTATTATAATATCTTGATTGATGAAGTTGGCCACCTCCCCATAGGGATTTCGTAGGATTTACTCCCTAGTTGCCCCTATGGATTTCTGTGTTCCGAAGTCCGACCTTTTTACTTGATGTTCTAGATATCAAACCATGTCTATAAATGGGATGCGCTAGCACATCAAGGAGAACATTAGAAGCGGAGTGCTAAATGTCTCTCGGTCGATCATCCAGATTTTGTTCCTTGGCTTCGCTAAGGTGTAATCTGAGAAGGTGTTATCTTCCTTTGCATCTGCATCATCCATCATCATTCATCGTGGTAGCAAGTTGTGTTGCCAGGATCCTTGACACGGATGTTGGTAAAACCTTGATGAATATGGAAATGCTCAAGTTCTTGAGAGCACGCACAAGCGCTAGGTGTTATCATCGGCACTAACTGGGTTTGCTTTCAGTTTCCTCGGCAATGCTATGACCTTTTCAAACAGTGAATTCACCCTCTATTGTTGGGTTCTTCCCCAGTTACCAGAATCGTTCCCAGCATTTGCATTTTGTTCCCAGCTTGCACCACCAATGTTCCTTCCATTTCCGGTGATAAGTAAATTCATCCATTGCGTTGTCTTCAACAAGGTAATCCACATCATCCAAGTCCGAGTATGCCATTCTACCGACCCCCTCCAAACGATCGCTCGAGAATTGTCTTAGGCTGGTTTAAAGAGTTTCAATGATCTTTGAATCAAAGGTAATTCTTTTTGCCACTTAAGGGGATATCTCTACGAGTCACCGTCCCTAAGGTGCCTCGTTGTGGTATCATGGCAACTCAACTCCTCGCTACATTGATAATCGTTTACCACCTTTTTAGGTGTGGAATCATTGTCTACCTAGTGAACCTTCGTCATCTGTTCCACTCCATTCCTCTAAAGGTATGATTCGTCTCTCAGCTTGAGAGATATTTCTAAGTCTCATCCCGTGAGTTAATCCTGAGTTGTTCGACCTTCAAGAAGATCGACCCTTCTAGAGTCTCCTTCCCTCCATGTCATGTTGGCAGGATTTCTCAGAGCAAGACATCACGACAAAGATGGTGTTCAAATCAACGTTCAACTGAAGTGCACCCTGGATCGTGAAGATTATACTAGTTGTGTTTCCCCTTCACCTTACCCTACGCCTGAATCTCGAGACGAGATTCTTGTTTAGTGGGGGTGCACTAGGCTAGACCTCTTGCTGCATCATGTCTAAATTCAAATGAAATTTGAATTGAGGAATTTTCAAAGCCTCAAAAACCTCTAAAAATAACCAACAATTAAGTCTTCTCAAATGTGTCCAAGAAAATGTTCCTGATATCCTCTGGAAATATTGGCAAGAGGTAAAATCCAAACCAATATTTTTGGGGTCTCAGAAACATCTAACTTGGGCATTTGAATTAAATCAATAATTATTTGAATTGGATTTATATCTACTATTAAATAAATATAGGTCCAATAATTCTGAAATATTTTGTGGAGCATTGTTTTAATTCTTTTAGCTCCTAAAAATATTGTCAGAAGCAAAATAAATTGAATTGATTTCAAAACCAAATTCAAAACAAACCTGCAAAATAGAAAACTGAAATAATTAGAAAAAAAAACAAAACAGAAGAGAGAAGCCCAGCTTACCTG
>NC_057795.1:85182534-85189822 GCF_018294505.1 Triticum aestivum | reverse complement strand
TAATGCACTAGGCTAGACCTCTTGCTGCATCATGTTTAAATTCAAATGAAACTTGAATTGAGGAATTTTCAAAGCCTCAGAAACCTCTAAAAATAACCAACATTTAAATTCTCTCAATGTGTCCAAGAAAATGTTCCTGATATCCTCTGGAAATATTGGCAAGAGGTAAAATCCAAACCAATAATTTTGGTGTCTCAGAAACATTTAATTTGGGGCATTTGAATTAAAGCAATAATTATTTGAATTGGATTTATATCTACTATTAAATAAATATAGGTCCAATAATTCTGAAATATTTTGTGGAGCATTGTTTTAATTCTTTTAGCTCCTAAAAATATTGTCAGAAGCAAAATAAATTGAATTGGTTTCAAAACCAAATTCAAAACAAACCTGCAAAATAGAAAACAGAGTTAAAACAAAACAGAGAGAAAAAAAATAAAGAAAGAGCAAGCCCACCTGGCCTTACCCGCGCAGCCACCAGAGCCGGCCCAGCTCCCCCCCCCTGGCCGGCCCAGCCCACCAGCGCCTTCCCTGTCGTCTTCCTCCCTGGACAGGAGGACGAGCGCGTGCCCGCCGCGCGCTGGCCACGCGCCTCGCCAGCTCCTGCTTACCGCTCTCCCCCGACGCTCTGGACGCCCTGGACGTCGACACGCGGCCTCCCCGACCGCCCCTCACTCTCTCCCGAGCTCTCCCCCTCCTCTGTTTCTCTCCCCCTCTCGTGCCGAGCGCAGCCGTCGCCACCGACGCTGTTCGCCGCGGCCACCGGCCACCCCTCGCCTCGCCGATGCCTCCAGAAGAACCGCCGCGCCTTCTTCTTCGTCTCCACCAACCCATGTGACGCCGGAAGCCTCGGAGCGCCGTCCCCGACGTCTTCTTCCTCCTCGGGCCACCGAGATCGCCGGCGACCTCCCGTCGTCACCAGCCCCTCGCCGAGCCCGCCGTTCGCCTCGTCGCCACCGTTGTGAGCTCCTACGCCTCCCCTCCCTCTTTCCCCCTTCGATTGCGCCCTGTAGCCCCGATCCCACCGGAGCCGCGAGCTCGGCTCCGCCGGCGATGTCGCCGCCGTCATTGCAGACAGCAAGGCTCGAAACCGAGCATGGCACCGTGCTCCTAGCATCCTCAGGAGCTCGGCGAGCCCCTTAACCATCCCTCCCGTCCTCTGTGGCCTCGCCCCGCTCGAACCCGAAGCTCCGGCCGCCGCCGCAAGCCCCACTCCGGCGAGCGCTGACCACCCCGCGTCCTTCCGTCGCCTTCTCCGGATGCGCACGAGCACTAGGAACCCACAGAGCCTCTCCGCGCGGCGTTTGGACGCCGGAGCAAGAAACCCGAGGGTCTCCGCCATCTCGGCCTCGCCGGCGTCAAGCCGCCGGCGGGTTAGGCCCCGCTCACCAGGGGTTTGACCCCCCCTGGGTCGATGACAGGTGGGGCCAGCCCCCCTGTTAATTAGTTTAGTCTATTTTAACTAATTACCCCTCTGCTGACACTGACATGCGGGCCCAGGCTCTAATTAAATTAGGTTAGTTAGTTAGTCACTGACGTGTGGACCCCACACGTCAGGTTTGACTCTGGGCGACCCAGTTGACCTGCTGACGTCATGATGATGTCAGGCTGACGCAGTAAAGTATTTCTGGAATTAAATAAATTAGAAAATGATTTATTAATTTCAGAAATTAGCTAAACTTCAATAAATCATAGAAAATTAACCGTAACTCCAAATTAAATAATTTATATATGAAAAATTATCAGAAAAATTCAAGGAATCCATCTGTACCATTTTCATGCATGTTAGAACAACTTATAGCTGCTGTTTAGCACAAATCAATTAAAGGGCATTTAAATAATCACATATGGAGTTTGAATTTGAATCTTGGATTCAAACCAACTTCATTTAATCTGGTTTTAGTTGCATTAGCCCAAAACACATTCATTTTGCCATGTCATGATCATGCATCATATTGTGCATTGCATTGATTGTGTTCCTTTTTGTGTTGCCGGTATTTGTCCCCTCTCGATAGACGTGATACCGATGATGTGATCGTTGACACTGATGAAGACTTAATGTTATCTTCAGAAGTGCCAGGCAAGCAAAACCCCCTTGTTCATTCCGATACAATCCTACTCTCTCGCTCCTGCTCTCTTTTACTGCATTAGGACAATACCGATTCATCTGTTACTTGCTGCGGTAGCTAAACCCCTTTGTCCTTTGCATGACCTGTCATTGCCACAGTAAATAGATGAAACCCACTAGCATGAGTAGGAGTTGTTTAAGCCCTGTTGTGCCTACTCATTCATGTTTGTTTGTCATGCCTGCTATTGCTTAGAGTTGAGTCAGGTCTGATTCATCGGGGATGAATCAGAGGCGTGTGTACATGACCTACCGTGTGTGAACTAAGTGTGTGAACACGATTTGGTAAAGGTAGCGGTGAGAGGCCATGTAGGAGTACATGGTGGGTTGTCTCATTGCAGCCGTCCTCAGGAACTGAGTTCTGTGTTTGTGATCCATGATCAGTTACTACCACACATTGGGCTCCGGGCGCTCCAAGCTCTCTCGACTTATTAATCAACTTGATCTCTGTCCAGGAGTTGCAACTAGTTTCTGGTGTTTGTAGGTAGTGTTAGTAGTCTACCAAGTGGCACCCGGTACAGGTGGGCTTGGGACAAACTAGGCACAGTGGCCCGGTGTACCAAGTGGCACCCGGTTGGTGGGCTTGGGAACCCTGCACACATCGTTTGGGGCCGTAAGCGACACCCAGGCCGGATCTCCTTGCGGATGGAACCTGAATAGGCGATAAACCTGGACTAGAGACTTGTTCGGTTAGTCAGGTCGTGGCCGACTCCCTCGCCCGGCTTCCGCTTGAAGGTTGCCGAGATACATGACGTGTACAGGGCGGTAAGTGGCGGGAGCGTGTGTGAAGAAGTACACCCCTGCAGGGTTAACATCATCTATTCGAATAGCCGGATTCCTCGGATATGGAAACGTGGACCCCTTGTACAGTTCATAGACAAGTGAAAGTGGATACTCTAAAATACGCAAGATAAGCGTGAGTGCTATGGATGGCGTTCTCGTAGGGAGACGGGAGTGGATCCATAGTGGTGTATTGGTTGGTGAATATGTGGACTCGTGTGCGCCACTTCAAAAGAGTTACTTGCAGTCGTAGTTCAGGATAGCCACCGAGTCAAAGCTGGCTTGCTGCAGTCAAACCCTACCATCCCCTTTGTTGAAAATGATGCATATGTAGATAGTTCTGATGTAAGTCTTGCTGGGTACATTTGTACTCACGTTTGCCTATTTTATGTTTTTGCAGAGAGACTTCAGTCTCACTAGTAGTTCCACGTAGACTTCGACGTTTAGCTTGATACCTCAACTACGATCTTGTGCCCTTGGCAGGATCTGATAGATAGTCAGGCTTCTCAGCCTTTTTCATTTATAGATGTCTGTACTCAGACATGATAGCTTCCGCTTGTGCTTTGACTTGTATGCCCTGATTGTTGGGTCGTGAGACCCATGTTTGTAATATCTCGCTCCTCGGAGCCTAATGAATAATTACTTGAGTCGTAGAGACATGTTGTGATGCCATGTTGTATTTGCACATATCGAGCATATTGTGTGTATGTTATTGAAATGCTTGGTATGTGTGGGATCTGACCATCTAGTTGTTTATCTTTAGTAGCCTCTCTTACCGGGAAATGTCTCCTAGTGTTTCCACTGAGCCATGGTAGCTTGCTACTGCTCCGGAACTCTTAGGCTGGCCGGCATGTGTCCTTCTTTGTTCCTGTGTCTGTCCCTTCGGGGAAATGTCACGCTTTGAGTACCGGAGTCCTGTTAGCCCGCTACAGCCCAGTTTACCGGAGTCCTGCTAGCCCAGTGCTACAGCCCGGACCCACTTGCTGATGACCGACACGTTCGAAGCTGGGTCATGGATGCCTGTCCCTGTAAGTCTGTGCCACTTTGGGTTTACGACTAGTCATGTCAGCCCGGGCTCCTTATCATATGGATGCTAGCGACACTATCATATACGTGAGCCAAAAGGCGCAAACGGTCCCGGGCAAAGGTAAGGCGACACCCGTGGGGATACCGTGCGTGAGGCCGCAAAGTGATATGAGGTGTTTCCGGCTAGATCGATGTGACATCGAGTCGGGGTCCTGACAGCCAACTCCTGAGCCTATTCCTAAACCCACTCCAAAGAAGAGAGGTGTTTTATTTCTCAGCCCTGAAGATATGCAAGAGGCAAAGAAATCAATGAAAGAAAAAGGTATAAAAGCCTAAGATGTTAAGAATTTACCACCTATTGAAGAAATACATGGTCTTAATGTACCGCCTATTGAAGAACCACATTGTCTTGATAACCCGACACAGGTAGTAAAGGTAAATTCTCTCTATAGATATGATAAAGTTGAAATACCCTCTACTAAATTTCATAGCCCATGCTTAGATGAATTTGATGACTTTATGGCTAGACAAGAAAGTTTTAATGCTTATGTTGGTAGAGAGTTAAAGAATAATGCTTTCGAGATAGGACGCGTGAGCGATAATATGGCTATACTTAAAGGTGAACTCAAACTCGTTAGCTAATATGCTTCTATGGTTGATACTCAAGCTGAGCACGTACTTAAAGCTCAAAATGATTTGCTTGATGAATTAAATAATAAAAATGACTTTGCTGTTAGAGTGGCTACTAGAACTGGTAGAATGACTAAGGAACCTTTTTATCCTAAAGGCCACCATAAGAGAATCGAGCAAGATTCTCAGCGAAAAAATTTAGAGGCACCTAGTTCTTCTAAAAAGAAGAAAAAGAAAAACAATAGGACTTTGCATGCTTCTAGTGAACCTATTATAGACACACCTGAGAATCCCAATGATATTTCTATTTCTGATGCTGAAACACAATCATGTGATGAACATGAACCTAGTGATAATGTCGATGATAATGTTCATGTTGACGCTCAACCTAGCAAAAATAATGAAGTAATGATTGAACCTGCTGTTGATCTTGACAACCCTCAATCAATGAATCAATGTTATGATAAGAGAGATTTTGTTGCTAGGAAGCACGGTAAAGAAAGAGAACCATTGGTTCAGAAACCCATGCCCTTACCTCCTAAACCATCCAAGTCAAAGGATGATAAGGATTTTGAGCGCTTTGCTGAAATGATTAGACCTATTTTCTTACGTATGCGCTTAACTGATATGCTTAAAGTGAATCCTTATGCTAAGTATATGAAGGATATCATCACAAATAAAAGAAAGATACCGGAAGCTAAAATTTCCACCATGCTTGCTAATTACACTTTTAAGGGAGGAATACCAAAGAAACTTGGAGATCCGGGTGTGCCAACTATACCATGCTCCATTAAAAGAAATTATGTTAGAACTGCTTTATGTGATCTTGGAGCCGGTGTTAGTGTTATGCCTCTCTCTTTATATCGTAGTCTTGAATTGAATAAGTTGGCACATACTGAAATATCTTTGCAAATGGCTGATAAATCAACTGCTATACTTGTCGGCATTTTTTAGGATGTGCCTATTGTGGTTGCAAATGTCACTATCTTAACGGACTTTGTTATTCTTGATATTCCCGAGGACGATAGTATGTTGATTATCCTTGGTAGACCTTTTCTGAACACTGCAGGGGCTGTTATTGATTGCAACAAAGGCAATGTAACTTTTCATGTTAATGGTAATGAGCATACGGTACACTTTCTGAGGAAACAATCTCAAGTTCATAGTATCAATTCTATTGGAAAAGTTCCAACTATCATTATTGGAGGTTTTGAATTTCCTCTTCCTACTGTCAAGAAAAATTATGATATTATTATTGTTGGGGATTTTCATATCCCCGTTGAGGTAACTTAGTGTTATTCGAAATTTCTCCGGTTCCGTGTTATTCGGAATGAGTTTGTTAACAAGACTTGATCAACCTTGTTAGTGGATTCATTTTGATGATCATGATATGGATGAAACTAGAAGGCACAACCTTCTGTACACTCTTTTTACTTTCTGTTATTTAGATTAAATAAAGAAAAAAATAGTATTATATGTCTATTTTCCGAATTACCGTGCATTAAAAAATATCCCGAAAATAAAAGTCCTCCAAATGCCCTGCAAATTTAGTATGATTTTTTATGGAATATTTGAGGATTTTAGGCACTGAAATCACTGCAGGAGGGGCAGGCACCAGGCCACGAGAGTGGAGGGCCCGCCCACCCCCCCTGGGCGCGCCCCCTTGTCTCCTGGGCCCCTTGTGGCCCCCTCCACTTATGCCAGCACCCACACACTCCATCTTCTACCCAAAAAATCCCCATCCAGCTCAAGCACGAGTTCTAGCTCATTTTGCTGCGATTTTCGATCTCCTTGCTCAAAGCTCCATTCAAAAAAATGCTTTGGGAGATTGTTGCTTGGTATGTGACTCCTCCATTGGTCGAATTAATTTTTTTGTTCTAGTGCTTTATTCATTGCAAATTTTTGCTGCATAGGTGACAATGTTCTTGAGCTTGCATGTTGAATTTATTAGGTCCCAAGCAATTCTAATGCATGATATAGGCTCTAGGCACTTGTAGGAGTAGTTGTTATCAATCTTGTTTAGTTTTATTCACTTTTATTTTGAAGTTACTAAAATTTCAGAATTTTTTCATAAAAAGAATTATGTCTAGGAGAATGTACGAAGGTGGTTCCTCGATGAAGAAAGGGCCCAGGATTGCTATACGTGGGCAAGACGTTGAATTACCGAGGGACGCAGATGTACGAGCTTGTGAGTGGCCATCCGACAATTTTATGGTCGAAGCAGGCTTTAAGGAAGTATTTGACGTGTATGTGTGTAATGCTGAGCTGGAGGACTTCTTACAAGATAAATGTCCTCAGTACTATCAGTTGACTGATTCCTTTGTGTGGAGGTTTAAATATAACTGTACGCATAATTCTCCTAGTGACCTATTTGATATTTATGATACATCTTATACCATGAATTCAGAGGATTTTACAACTGCTTGCAAACTTCCGCAGTGGGGTAATATTAATGATCCTCACAAATCTGAATTTAGAGATTTCCTTGCTACACTAGTAGAAAAACACCTAATACTCCCGGTTCGTAAGGGCCTTTAGTCCCGGTTCATGAACCGGTACTAATGGGTCGTTACTAATACCTCCACCCATTAGTCCCGGTTCAAACACGAACCGGGACCAATGTTCCTCCACGTGGCCCTGTGCGCCGAGCCCAGTTAGGGGGCCTTTGGTCCCGGTTGGTGGCTCCAACGGGGACCAAAAGGCATCCACGTGTCAGCATTCCATTGG
>NC_057795.1:85177038-85182183 GCF_018294505.1 Triticum aestivum | reverse complement strand
AGTGATCGAGAGAACCATTCAGTATAGAAGTTCGTCATGCATACCGAGAGAAGTGATCGATCGACCTCTCCTTCTCCGAGAGATTGGTCGAACAACAAGTTTTCGTATATCATGTATCTGACGCTACTGGCTACATACATGTACAATATGTATAAGATCTCTTAATTACAATCCCCTAGCAATTGAAATCAATTTCCACATGGTATTCTCCGACTTTATTGATGACGTGGTCAAGAAAGAATCCCGCCAATTCCTCTTGAATTGCTTTCATGCGATCTGGTTCTAGGAGTTCATTCCGCATCTGCCACGTCTAATTTGAAGAAGGGGGTTAATTAATACATATATATGAATGACACTCAACAGAAAGGATGGTGTAATAAAATGAAATTGTGAATATTATTGCTTACGCACTTCATATTATCTTTTAGAGTAGCCCCGCTTGTTTTTCAAAGTCGCGTTGTGGATGAACTCGCACACGTAGTATCCATAGAAATCATTCCCTTCTTCCTGCCACAAGCACTTTACGAGAAATAGAGGTCAATCAAACTGATAATGAAGCATTATAAATGGCATTGATGAAAGTATAGCTATAGAATCAACGGGAGATGCGCGCAACTAGCTAGCCATTACTACTTACTTTCGGGTATGTAGATCGCAGCTCCTTCACCAGTCCCGGAGCTTCTGCAGTGAACTGTTTCCAAACCTTGCAAGACAAAGAAAATAATTATTATTACTTGAGATATCAGGAAATGAACAAAAAGTTGCCGATATGGTGCGATAATGATCGATTGAACTTACTTGCTAAGCATTTCAGTCATATCCGCATAGGATTTGGGATCTTTCCGTCTCGAGTCTAAGACGATTACTAGTCCACGCTCAAGCTTAATCTCCAGAAGAATATAGTGGTAACTGCGCATGCATGCATAACTCATCAATTACATTACTATAACCTCGCTCGAGTAATAAGGGAAACCGAATATGCACACGACAGTAACACTCACTTGCCGTTGTAAGGAAAGAGTATGGTATCTTTGTTTTGATTTTTGATCAACGATTGTAGCACGTTGTCCTCGGCCTCTTTGATGTCCTTTTCAACCAGAAATTCATCTATGATATTTGTGTTAATGAACCCAATATCATAAATTTCTTGTTTTTTGCACTCAACGATCTTCAATCTGCATAATATATTGAGGATAATTAATTACAAATACATGAAATGAAAGAGTCGAGCTATATATAGAGACTTAATGACAGAAATAGTACTTACAGACAGTAGCAAAAGACCATTAGTTTATCGAGGGCCTTTTGATTGAAGAACGTGAAGAACTCATCAAATGGAACAGTCAATAGATCATTTCTAACGAGGTCGTGCTCCTCTTTAATATGCAGATACAAACCATTCGTACCCTCAGACGTTCTGCAGGTTTCCATGTACCAATTATGAAATCTTCCCATCATTGTTGTCAGAGATTTTTCATCTTTGACGAGAGGCTTCCCGTACTCGTGTCTGTGTTCGTCCACCTCCAAGAAATCAGGAAGTGCATCGTTAGGTAGGTAATCTTCAAGATTGCCATAACCAGCCATTGTTCCCGGAGCATTAGACACATTGAGAGGGGGGCACGATTGTTGTGCTTGTTCGCCAAGCTGGGAATTTTTTTCCCCTTTGCTCGCTGACCGCTGGGCTTGGAGATATGTCTGTTCAGTAATGCGCTCATAGTTGGTTCTCAGCGGAGACTTTGGTGGTTTCCTCAGGGCGCCTTGCTTTCATCGGATCTACCTTCTCCTCCGGAGGTGGATGTCTCTTTGCTTTCACCCCTTCAAAGAACTCCTTCACATGGGTCCGCACAATTGTATCGTTTTCCTCCTCGGACCTCTCGTACGGTAACTTCTCTAGAGGCTTGAGAGATGGACCGTATTTGTATTGCCTCCCACCTCTGGTTGTGCTGCTAGACGCCGGAGAAGACGGAGCGGCTGCGGCGTCTGTCTTCTTTCATGCTTGCTTACGAGGCGGAGGAGAAGGAGTACGACGCGCCGGAGCAGCCGGGGCGGCGGCGGGTCTCTTCCGCCCTTGCTGGCAAGGCGGAGCAAGAGGAGGCTGCTGGCTGCTCGGGAGCGCCGGCGCAGGCGGAGAAGGAGGCGCAGTGCCGCCACACGCCGGAGAAGGAGGCGCAGTGCTGCCACACGTGCCCTGATCGTCACTCGGTGGAGGAGGAGGCGGTGGAGGAGGCGGAGTGCCCTGACTCGCCGGAGGAGGAGGAGGAGGCGGAGGCGTCCAGTTCAGAAGGTTGATGAGCTCCATCCGGCATAGGCATGGAGTCTTCAGAGCACAACCCAGCCTAGTCTCCCCTTCACCGGTAGGGTGCTCAAGCGGGAGGTCCTCAAATCCCTCCGTTATTTCATCCACCATCACCTTAGCATATCCTTCTGGAATCGGCTAGCAGTGATAAGTTGTGCCGGGTCCACTAGGATAAACTTGGCCAACAGCCGCCTTGACCTTCAAATTCATCCATCGTGCCATAATGTGGCAATTTTGAGACTCCGTGATACCATCCACGGGATAGCTGGCAGGAGCCGTCAAGACATGCTCCGGCTGAAGCAGCTCGGTGTAAGCCACGATGCTTCTCCGCTGAGATGGCGGGGTAGCTTCGGGGGAAGCTTCGGTAGGTCGTTTGCTGCGATCTGCTGCTTCTCGTTCTTCTTCTCGATCCTCTAGCCCCATTACCCTTTCGTGCAGCGCCTGCAGTTGGTCCTGCTCTAGTTTCTTCCTCCTCTCGTGGGTTTTTGAACCCCCAGCATCCGTAAAACCAACCTTCCACGGAATGGAGCCTGGCGTGCCTCGTGTCCGTCCAGGGAGCTCAGGATTCCCAAGGGCCATTGTGATCTCGTCCTTCTCCCTGTTTGGAAGGAACGTCCCTCGTTTCGCTGCATCAATATAGTGTCGAAGGTTCTTGAATGGTATTTCCAGTTGCTCATCCGTCCACTAGCACAACCCTGTTACAGGGGCCAAGGTTCCGCCAGCCCCGAAGAACAAAGTCCGGCAACGGTCTGGCCAGTACATTGTCTCTGGTTCGATCCCTTTTTCAAGCAGATCATGCTCAGCCTTGGACCACTTAGGCCGGGCTTTGAGGTAGCCACCTGACCCCGTGCAATGGTAAAGCTTCTTCTTCGTAGCATTTTTCTTGTTTGTCTCCATGCGGGCTAGTGATCTTTGATCTTCTCATATTTGCCGATGAATTCTGGTGTCTTTTTTTCGACAAAGTGGTTTAGCTCTTTCCTCTACCTCCTCATTAGGGTTGCCATCTTCTTAAGAGCACAAGACTTGATTAATTTCTCTTTAACTGGATTCTCCGGATCCTCCTCTGGCGGTTGGGTGAAATTTGCCTTCAGCTCAGTCCAAAGATATTCTTTCTGCATATCATTGACATAAGACACCTCAGGGTCTTCCTCCTTAGGCTTATACCATTGCTGGATGCTGATCGGGATCTTCTCCCTAACAAGAACCCCGCACTGAGCAGAAAATGCCTTCCTTGTCCGGATGGGCTCAATCGGTTTGCCATCGGGCGCGATTTCTATGATCTCAAACTTTTCATCTGAGCTCAACTTTTTCTTTGGGCCTAGTCTCCTTACCGAAGTTGTGCTTGATCCGGAGGGCTAGAAATTATAAGGAAGAGAGACGAGAGTAATTAATATGTGTACATATACCAAAACAATGGAAGCATCAATTAACTAGTCAGCACGGGCTTAACTAATATATATATACCTGGTCGGGCTCGGTTCGGTCACCGAAGCAGTCAGCACAGTCTGCTTCTTGTACCTCCATTGTGTCACCGGAGACATCATGAACATAGTCCTCTTCTTGTGCTGGCATTAATGGGACCAAGCCATCATGAACATAGCCCTCTTCTTCACCCAGTTCTTCTAGTTGAGCAACGGTGTCGAGGAGAAATGACACAACTTCATCCCTTCCATTTGCGATTATGTCCCCAAATATCACTTATGTTTCTTCGTCTCAGGAGTGATCCATAGTTTCTGCAAATATTTAAAAAATGTCAATTATTATTCAAACATGGTACAGATGGATATATATATGTTAGTGGCAAACGTAGACCTAGCTAGCTAATCACAATAAGGAATCATGTTAGTGGCCTCGACGCTGCTTCTCTAGGGTTTGGGGTCGCCTCGACACAACAACGCTTCAAGGGTTTGGGGTGGCCTCGACGACAACGCTCTTTTAACTTGGTAAATTTGGGTGGCCTCGAGAGAGTTAATTTGTCGGATAGGGGCGCGGCGGAAGGGGGTAGGAGACCAACATTGTTTTCTCTCTAGGGTTTGGGTGTCCTCGAGAGTTTTGGTCGAGCGAGAGGGCCGAGGGGGGGTGCTGCCGTTGTATAAGTTTTTATGGTCGCGAGGGTGTATATATATCGACCGCCCCTCATGTCGAAGTTATCTCGAGGGGGTTATATCGACAACGACGCGACAACGACGAGAAAGGAAAATAATTAAGGAAAAGGAAGAAAAGAGGAAGAAGGAAGAAGGAAGAAGAAGAAGAAAAAAAAGAGGAGAAGAAGAAAGGAATAGAGGAGAAGAAGAAAAAATAGAATTTTTTTTCTATTTTTTCTTCTGCTCCTCCATTCCTTTCTTCTTCTCCTCTTCTTTTTCTTATTTTTTCCTCTTCTTATTTATTTCTCCTCTTCTTCCTCTTCTTATTTTCCTTTTTCCTCTCATTCTTTTTCTTCTTCTTTCTTCCTTCTTCCTTCTTCCTCTTTTCTTCCTTTTCCTTATTTTACTTTCTCCTCTACACTAACCTAAAATGCACTAACCTAAAATCGATATCTAAAAACAACCTAAATAAAAAATTAATACATATATGAAAAAGCATATATAAACAAATAAATGCTATGAACATTATATTCATACATACATATATAGCCACATCCATTCATCATTGTATAGCTACCACATACATATATACATTATATATATGAAAAAAATGCAATGAACAAAAAAATACACTTATGAAAAAATATACTATGAACATGTACACATATATATACACAAAAAATGCAAAAAATTCCTATTGACATTGCAGGGACGGCGGGGCGGCGCGCGGCGGCCGTGAAGGGCAGGGGCGGCGGCGCGGCGTCC
>NC_057795.1:85161273-85176586 GCF_018294505.1 Triticum aestivum | reverse complement strand
TTTAGTCCCACCTCGCTAGTTGAGAGGGGCGCACAGTGGTTTATAAGCCCCACTGCCGCACCCCTCTCGAGCTCCTCTCCACCGCAGGCTTTCGGGCCTACTTGCTATTGCTTTGCTTGATGGGCCTTCTGGGCCTACTGCGGGCCTAAATCATGGCCCATAGTAGGGTTTCATGTCGTATTCAGGCCGTGGGTGCTCAGTAGGAGGCATTTTTTTGTTTTTTTGTTTTCTTTACATATTGTTGCTATGATTAATTTTTTTCCAGTTTTTTTGTTTTGTTTTCTGCATTATTTATTTTCTTTTGTTTTTTGCTTTATTTTTTAATTGTTTTTGCTTTTAGTTTTAGGAAAATTATAAACTTTCTGTTAGTGCCATTAGTTTTCAAATTTGAAAACACTTTTTTTGTTTTTTTGTTTTCTTTCTTGCTTTATTTTATTTTGTTTCTACTTACAACAAAATACTTATTGTTGTTTTTTTGTTACGTTTTTTGCATTATTTATTTTCTTTTGTTTTTTGCTTTATTTTTTAATTGTTTTTGCTTTTAGTTTAGGAAAATTATAAAGTTTCTGTTAGTGCCTTTAGTTTTCTAATTTGAAAACACTTTTTTTGTTTTTTTCTTTCTTGCTTTATTTATTTTATTTTGTTTGTACTTACAACAAAATACTTATTGTTGCTATTTTTAATTATTACGCGGGCCGAACCATAAGACATTAAAGCATTTCAAATGAACTCTGAAAAAGTTGAAAGTTGGCATGGTATCATAAATTGACCCACATAGCATGTGCATGTACAAAACGGACAATGGTATCATACTCGTCAGTTACAAAGTTGGCATGGTATCATCATAATAGTTGCGGGAGAAAGTCTTCACTTTTTCTTCGCTTGTGTCATTTGCTTATTGCGCCGTAACCATCGATAATCTTCATTGTTTATCAGGATGCTGGGGTCAGCCTTGACTTTGAAGGGAGGAATTTCATGAAACTTTTCATAATCTTCAGACATGTCTGTCTTGTCCTCCACTCCCACGATGTCCCTTTTTCCTGAAAGAACTATGTGGCGCTTTGGCTCATCATATGATGTATTCGCTTCCTTATCTTTTCTCTTTCTCGGTCTGGTAGACATGTCCTTCACATAGATAACCTGTGCCACATCATTGGCTAGGACGAACGGTTCGTCAGTGTACCCAAGATTTTTCAGATCCACTGTTGTCATTCTGTACTGTGGGTCTACCTGTATCCCACCTCCTGACAGATTAACCCATTTGCACTTAAACAAAGGGACCTTAAAATCATGTCCGTAGTCAAGTTCCCATATGTCCACTATGTAACCATAATATGTGTCCTTTTCCCTCTCGGTTTTTGCATCAAAGCGGACACCGTTGTTTTGGTTGGTGCTCTTTTGATCTTGGTCAATCGTGTAAAATGTATTCCCGTTTATCTCGTATCATTTCCAAATCAATACAGTCAAAGATGGTCCCCTGGACAACAAGTACAGCTCATCACAAACAATGTTGTCACCTCTGATACGTGCTTCCAACCAACTGCTGAAAGTCCTGATGTGTTCACATGTAATCCAGTCGTCGCAGTGCTCCGGGTGTTTGGAGCGCAGACTGTTCTTGTGTTCATCGACATACGGGGTCACCAAGGTAGAGTTCTGTAGAACTGTGTAGTGTGCTTGAGATCAAGAATATCTGTCCCTGCATATCATTGAGTCCCTTCCAAGCGTGCCTTTTCCAGTCAGTCTCCCCTCATACCGCGATTTAGGGAGACCTATCTTCTTAAGGCCAGGAATGAAGTCAACACAAAACCCGATGACATCCTCTGTTTGATGGCCCATGGAGATGCTTCCTTCTGGCCTAGCGCGGTTACGGACATATTTCTTTAGGACTCCCATGAACCTCTCAAAGGGGTAGATATTGTGTAGAAATATGGGGCCCAGAATGACAATCTCGTCAACTAGATGAACTAGGACGTGCATCATGATATTGAAGAAGGATGGTGGGAACACCAGCTCAAAACTGACAAGACATTGCACCACATCACTCCTTAGCCTTGGTATGATTTCTGGATCGATCACCTTCTGAGAGATTGCATTGAGGAATGCACATAGCTTCACAATGGCTAATCAGACGTTTTCCGGTAGAAGCCCCCTCAATGCAACCGGAAGCAGTTGCGTCATAATCACATGGCAGTCATGAGACTTTAGGTTCTGAAACTTTTTCTATGCCATATTTATTATTCCTTTCATATTAGACGAGAAGCCAGTCGGGACCTTCATACTAAGTAGGCATTCAAAGAAGATTTCCTTCTCTTCTTTGGTAAGAGCATAGCTAGCAGGACCTTCATACTGCTTTCGAGGCATGCCGTCTTTTTCGTGCAAACATTGTAGGTCCTCCCATGCCTCAGATGTAACTTTTGTCTTCCCATACACGCCCAAGAAGCCTAGCAGGTTCACGCAAAGGTTCTTCGTCACATGCATCACGTCGATCGAAGATCGGACCTCTAGGTCTTTCCAGTAGGGTAGGTCCCAGAATATAGATTTCTTCTTCCACATGGGTGTGTGTCCCCCAGCGTCACTCTGAACAGCTAGTCCGACGGGACCCTTTCCAAAGATTACGTGTAAATCATTGACCATCGCAAGTACGTGATCACCGATACGCATGGCAGGCTTCTTCCGGTGATCTACCTCGCCTTTGAAATGCTTGCCTTTCTTTCGACATTGATGGTTGCTCGGAAGAAATCGACGACGGCCCAAGTGCACATTCTTCCTCCAACTTGCCAGGTATATACTATCGGTGTCAAGTAAATGGTGCGTGCATGCATGGTATCCCTTGTTTGTCTGTCCTGAAAGGTTACTGAGAGCGGGCCAATCATTGATGGTCACGAACAGCAACGCCTTTAGGTTAAATTCCTCCTGTTTGTGCTCATCCCACGTACGTACACCGTTTCCTTTCCACAACTATAAAAGTTCTTCAACTAATGGCCTTAGGTACACATCAATGTCGTTGCCGGGTTGCTTAGGGCCTTGGATGAGAACTGGCATCATAATGAACTTCCGCTTCATGCATATCCAAGGAGGAAGGTTATACATAGATAGAGTCACGGGCCAGGTGCTGTGATTGCTGCTCTGCTCCCCGAAAGGATTAATGCCATCCGCGCTTAAAGCAAACCATACGTTCCTTGGCTCACTTGGAAACTCATCCCAGTACTTTCTCTCGATTTTTCTCCCCTGCGACCCGTCAGCGGGTGCTCTCAACTTCCCGTCTTTCTTACGGTCCTCACTGTGCCATCGCATCAACTTGGCATGCTCTCTATTTCTGAACAGACGTTTCAACTGTGGTATTATAAGAGCATACCACATCACCTTCGCAGGAACCCTCTTCCAGGGAGGCTCGCCGTCAACATCACCAGGGTCATCTCGTCTGATCTTATACCGTAATGCACCGCATACCGGGCATGCGTTCAGATCCTAGTTTGCACCGCGGAAGAGGATGCAGTCATTAGGGCATGCATGTATCTTCTGCACTTCCAATCCTAGAGGGCATACGACCTTCTTTGCTGCCTATGTACTGTCAGGCAATTCGTTATCCTTTGGAAGCTTCTTCTTCAATATTTTCAGTAGCTTCTCAAATCCTTTGTCAGGCACAACATTCTCTGCCTTCCACTGCAGCAATTCCTGTACGGTACCGAGCTTTGTGTTGCCATCTTCGCAATTGGGGTACAACCCTTTTTTGTGGTCCTCTAACATGCAATCGAACTTTAGCTTCTCCTTTTGACTTTCACATTGCGTCCTTGCATCGACAATGACCCGGCGGAGATCATCATCATCGGGCACATCGTCTGGTTCCTCTTGATCTTCAGCAGCTTCGCCCGTTGCAGCATCATCGTGCATATCGTCTGGTTCCTCTTGATGTTCAGTAGCATCACCGTATTCAGGGGGCACATAGTTGTCATCGTACTCTTCTTCTTCGCCGTCTTCCATCATAACCCCTATTTCTCCATGCCTCGTCCAAACATTATAGTGTGGCATGAAACCCTTGTAAAGCAGGTGGGTGTGGAGGATTTTCCGGTCAGAGTAAGACTTGGTATTCCCACATATAGGGCATGGACAACACATAAAACCATTCTTCTTGTTTGCCTCAGCCACTTCGAGAAAATCATGCACGCCCTTAATGTACTCGGAGGTGTGTCTTGAATCGTACATCCATTGCTGGTTCATCTGCGTGCATTATATATAATTAAGTGTGTCAAAAATCATTACAGAACATCATGAATAGATAATTAAGTGACCAAATTAATAGAAGTTCATCATCACATTAAAACCAAAGTATATACATAGTTCTCATCTAACAACATAAAGCTCTGCAGAGCATCTAAATTAATTAAACCATACACTGAAACTATGTAAAACATTTCAATGCGAAAACAAATGCGATCATAATCGCAACCAATGTAACAACTGATCCAACGGCATAACGATACCAAGCCTCGGTATGAATGGCATATTTTCTAATCTTTCTAATCTTCAAGTGCATTGCATCCATCTTGATCTTGTGATCATCGACGACATCCGCAACATGCAACTCCAATATCATCTTCTCCTCCTCAATTTTTCTAATTTTTTCCTTCAACAAATTGTTTTCTTCTTCAACTAAATTTAACCTCTCGACAATAGGGTCGGTTGGAATTTCCGGTTCAACAACCTCCTAGATAAATAAAATCTATGTCACGTTGGTCGGCATAATTGTCATAAACAATAAATGAACCAATAGTTATGAAAAGATAATATATACAACATCTGAATCATAGACAGGACAAGGGCCGACGGGGGCGAATACCAAAACCATCACACTATATAAGATGCAATAGTAAAAGTAAGAAAATTATACAAGTGTCTATATAAATATACAAGTAAGATTTTTTTTCCTTTCAGAAAGAAGATAAGAACAAGAGGCTCACCACGGTGGTGCCGGCGACGAGATCGGCGCGGGCGATCGACGGCGGTGAAGACGGGGACGGGACGTGACGGAGCGCTAAACCTAGACAAATATTGAGGAAAATGGAGCTTGGAGGTCGAGCTTGGAGAGGAGAAAGCTTAAGTAGTGTGGCTCGGGCATTCCATCGAACACCTCATGTGCACAGGAGGTGAGCTAGAGCACCACAAAGCTCTCCCCTCGCCGGCCACGAAAAACAGAGCACTGGGAGTGCTCTTCTCACGGGGTAGATATAGGCAACTAATTGGTCCCGGTTCGTGCCAAGAACCGGGACTAAAGGGCAGCCTTTGGTCCCGGTTCGAGCCTCCAACCGGGACCAATGGTGGTGGGCCAGGAGTGATGCGCATTGGTCCCGGTTTGCCCCACCAACCGGAACCAATAGGTCCAGCCGAACCAGTACCAATGGCCCACGTGGCCCGGCCGGCCCCCGGGGCTCACGAACCGGGTCAAATGCCCCCATTGGTCCCGGTTCTGGATTGAACTAGGACTAATGGGCTGAGCCGTCCTGGACCATTGCCCCCTTTTCTACTAGTGCTAGTATTACTGCGGGAGAATCCAGGAACATAGCACAAGCTACCATAGGGAGCATTCATTTTCCTGCTATACATTATTTTGCTCTCTTCATTGGTAGATGCATTAACGGTAAAGACGAGGCATGTCATATGTGTGTCCCTGATCTCTGTGTCCTCAAGAGTGTTGTGTTAGGTTATAAAGGTTATAACTTGGGGGCAATCCTTGCACGTAGGTTGCAGAATAATAGTAGAAAGGGAATTTTATTTGGAGGAATTTATGCAACCCGTGTGGCTAATTATCTTGGTATAGCCCTACGATAGGGGGATATGATGATACCTCCCGCTTATTTAGATTATGACGCTATGGTCAATCATCAATTTTTTTGGAGGAATGAACAATTCCTCCATTATCGACTAATCTATAACAGACGCAACGTCATCCATGTTACTCTTCCTGCTCCTCTCCTTTTTGATGATCAGGCAAAAGGAAGATATGTTGTCACCAGGGAGGAAGCAGCTGAACACGAGGGGAGAGCAGAGGCAGCTCGCCAACATGCTGCAGCTCAGGAGGTTGTTGCCGCTGCATCTCAGTATGACCCCAGCTACAACTACGGACATCAGCTAGGCGGTCCTTGGTACTAGACCAACTTAGGCCAAAAGCCTAAGCTTGGGGGAGTACGTATTTCTCACCGACTTTACATTCATGTTCACACACTAGTCGTCGGTGCTCATACTCTTTCATTGTATTATCCATGTTACTTTAAATTTTCTATTTCTCGCTTTCTTCTTGTGTGTTTGATAAACCTTAAGAAAAACCAAAAAAATAGTTAGTTTAATTTCCATGCTTGTAGTAGAAATTAAAATAAAACCCAAAAAGATTTCTTGTTCTTCTTCTTACTTGTTGGGAGCTTTCCCGTGTAAATAGTTTTCTTTTCTTTTCTTTTCTTTGGGGGTCAAGAGGACCATATTGAAAATGCTTAGTGGTTCTCATATGCATGATTGTTTATTCAACTTAGAGCCCATATTACTTCGTCTTCTCTCTTGAGTTGAAAGCTTGCAGTTTCCAGCTTAGTCCAATGCACGTGCACTCTTATTATTATACACGTCGTTGGTCGTGCAAGTGAAAGGCAATAATGACGATATATGATGGACTTATTGAGATGAGAAAAGCTGGTATTAAAATATGATGAGTTCATTGTTTTTGATTCAGCTTATTATGAAGTAAACATATTTGCAATGACATTTAGAGATTATACTTGCTTGTGCCATGCTTGATTAGCTATGAGCTATAATGGTTTATCTTGCGTGCCCACATGCTATTAGAATGATTATGATGTGGTATGATGGGATGGTATCCTCCTTTGAATGAATTGAGTGACTCGACTTGGCACATGTTCATGCATGTAGTTGCAACAAAATAAAAAAAGCCTTCATGATATTTATGTTCATGGTAGATTATATCCTACTCACGCTTGTACTCAGTGTAAATTAATTTTAATGCATGTTTATGACTGTTGTCGCTCTCTCAGTTGGTCGCTTCCCAGTCTTTTGCTAGCCTTCACCTGTACTAAGCGAGAATACTGCTTATGCATCCAAACTCCTTAAACCCCAAAGTTGTTCCATATGAGTCCACCATACCTACCTATATGCGGTATTTACCTACCGTTCCAAGTAAATTTGTATGTGCCAAACTCCAAACCTTCAAATGAAATTCTGTTTTGTATGCTCGAGCAGCTCATGTTTCAACTAGGGCTGCCTATATCTTCCATGCTAGGTGGGTTATTCTCAAGAGGAGTGGACTCCGCTCCTCATTCACGAGAAAGGGCCAATAACCGGGATGCCCAGTCCCATGATCCAAAAAGATCAAAGCAAATCAAAATCATTAAACAAAACTTCCCCAGGGCTGTTGTTAGTTGGAGGCATTCGTTGTTTCGAGCAAGCCATGGATTGATGCCTGTTGGTGGTTGGGGGAGTATAAACCTTTACCATTATGTTTGGGAACTACCTACAATGCATGTAGTATGGAAGATACAGTCATCAAATAGTTATTGTGTTGACAGCAAAAGTATGCTGCTCAAAATGTTATTCAATCTCTATTTTAAAATCGAGCTTTGGCACCTCTACAAATCCCTGCTTCCCGCTGCGAAGGGCCTATCTATTTACGTTTATGTTAAGTCATCACCCTTCTTATTAAAAAGCACCCTCTGGAGAGCACAATATCATTTGCATTCATTATTATTGGTTTATATTGGGTATGACTTGACTGGATCTCTTTTACCATGAATTACAATGTTTAGTCAGTCCTTGATCTTTAAAGGTGCTCTTCATTTATGTTTTGCGGTCTCAGAAAGGGCTAGCGAGATACCATTTTGTTATATCATGTTATGATTGTTTTGAGAAAGTGTTGTCATCCAAGTTTTATTATTACAGCTCGCTAGCTGATGATGCTATTGGTATCAGTAACTGTGAGACCTAAGTGTTATTGTGAGTATGGTTAAATCGTAATATTTGCTGAAATCTGAATGGGGGCTTTGCATGTTTACAACAACAAGAGCAACTAGAGTTTGTAAAAGTTTTTCTTTATCACTTTCAGTTTATCAACTAAATTGCTTGAGGACAAGCAAAGATTTAAGCTTGGGGCAGTTAATATGTCTCCAACGTATCTACTTTTCCAAACACTTTTGCCCTTGTTTTGGACTCTAACTTGCATGATTTGAATGAAACTAACCCGGACTAACGATGTTTTCAGCAGAAATGCCATGATGTTGTTTTATGTGTAGAAAAGAAAAGTTCTCGGAATGTCCTGAGAATCCACGGAGGCACTTTTTGGAAAATATAAAAAATACTGGCAAAAGAATCAAGGCCAGGGGGGCAACACCCTGTCCACGAGGGTGGGGGCGTGCCCCCTCCCCTTGGGCGCGCCCCCTGTCTCGTGGGCCCCCTGGACCTCCACCGACCGCAACTCCAACTCCATATATTCACGTTCGGGGAGAAAAAAATCAGAGAGAAAGTTTCATCGCGTTTTACGACACGAAGCCGCCGCCAGCCCTAATCTCTCTCGGGAGGGCTGATCTGGAGTCCGTTTGGGGTCCAGAGAGGGCGATTCGTCGCCGTCGTCATCATCAACCATCCTCCATCACCAATATCATGATGCTCACCGCCGTGCGCGGGTAATTCCATCGTAGGCTTGCTGGACGGTGATGGGTTGGATGAGATTTACCATGTAATCAAGTTATTTTTCTTCGGGTTTGATCCCTAGTATCCACTATGTTCTGACATTGATGTTGCTATGACTTTGCTATGCTTAATGCTTGTCACTAGGGCCCGAGTGCCATGATTTCAGATCTGAACCTATTATGTTTTAATGAATATATGTGTGTTCTTGATCCTATCTTGCAAGTCTATAGTCACCTATTATGTGTTATGATCTGACAACCCCAAAGTGACAATAATCGGGATACTTCTCGGTGATGACCCTAGTTTGAGGAGTTCATGTATTCACTATGTGCTAATGCTTTGTTCCGGTTCTCTATTAAAAGGAGGCCTTAATATCCCCTAGTTTAGGACCCCACTGCCACGGGAGGGTAGGACAAAAGTTGTCATGCAAGTTCTTTTCCATTAGCACGTCTCACTATTTACGGAATACATGCCTACATTACGTTGATGAATTGGAGCTAGTTCTTTGTCACCCTATGTTATACCTATTACATGAGGAATCGCATCCGGCATAATTATCCATCACTGATCCCATTGCCTACGAGCTTTTCACATATTGTTCCTCGCTTATTTACTTTTCCGTTGCTACTCTTACAACTACTACAAAACCCAAAAACATTACTTTTGCCACCGTTACCTTAATTATCATATTACTTTGCTACTAAATACTTTGCTGTAGATACTAAGTTATCCAGGTGTGGTAGAATTAACAACTCAACTGCTAATAATCAAGAATATTCTTTGGCTCCCCTTGTGTTGAATCAATAAATTTGGGTTGAATACTTTACCCTCGAAAGTTGTTGCGATCCCCTACACTTGTGGGTTATTAGGCCCGCTCCCACGTACCAGTGGAAGCACCATGCTCCACGCCGGCTGATGACACTGCCGAGGAGCGGCTATGCCTGTACACATACAAAAGCGCTATGCTCCGTGCTGGTGATAAACAACTGAGGGCAGCCCACGACTGTATCAACCTCAGGGAGCCCAGAGCTCAATGTCTGGCCTCATCGCAATGCCTCCCCTTGGGAGTGCCGCTCGAGAGGGCTGCGCCCGGGTCACGCCCGAGCGCACGCCACCCATCCAGGTCCCTCGAACCTGGTCGTCGCGCGCCCCTCCCCGAGCGGAGCCAATGTATGAAGACCGTTTGAGCGTTAAGGGGGACTCTTGAGCATCGCGACTCAGGAGCCTAACTGGTCACGTAGCCCCTCACTCCTTAGTTCCGAAAGGCTACGGCGGTCAAGGTATGCGCAGGGTCGGGCCCTGCCGACGTAGAATGACAGATCCTCTCCTACACCCCCTCCCTATTTGTTTTTTGCGCGTCAAGGGGGACTCCTGAGCATCACGACTTAGGAGCCTAACTTGCCACCTAGCCCCTCACTCCTTAGTCCCGTCCTAGTGATCCGGTCGGGGCTAACGGCGGCTGAGGTATGCGCGGGGCCGGGCCCTGCCGACGTAGAACATAAGCAAATAGGATGGAAACCGCAAAATCTAGCAAACTCAGAAGCAAATATTACAGACCATAAATTGTTCTCACAATACCAAATGCAAGTTTAAACGCCTCCACGAGGCACAGTGCATGTTGCAGGAACCGAAGCAGGAAAGAAGCCGCAAGAAGATCACCCCTGGGCCACACCGTCGCTCGTGTTGGAGTTGCGCTTGTCAGCTCCACCCCCCGAGGCTGCGGAGCCAGCAACGCCTCGCTTGGGCGCGGTGTTGAAGGCGCGAAACTTCGCCAGCAAGTCCTCCGCTCGGTCCTTCAAGGCCTCAGCAGCAGCGGTGGAGCGCTTGGAATCCACAGGCTCCAGCAGGTCGTCAAGGTTGGCGTCGGGGTTGCGGAGGTAGACGTGGCTGAGGATCCGCGTTAGCGGTGCGGAGGAAAGGAAACGAGCCTCAACTTCGTCCATGGGGCCGATGCCGGTCACTTGCTTCTCCTCCTCAGAAGCCATCACAGCCTGGCTCAGCGCCGCTCGGACGGAGGTGTCAGAGCAAACCCAGCTGGAGACCAGCTCCAGGCGCCCGCCCACCAGGTGGGGGTCGGCGCCCCGGAGATCCTCTCGCAGCCGACTCAGCTCATCGGCAGTGCGATCCAAAGCGAAGGAGGAGGCAGAGGAGATGGGAACCGGCGGAGTAGGAGGAGAAGACGACAGCGTGATCACAGCTTGGGAGGCAGGGACCTCCTGAGCATTGACAACTTCGGCGACAACAGCAAGCGCAGGCACCTCCAGAGTCAGCGGGGCCACGGGGGATGGCTCCCTGCGAGGGCGTCCCTCTAGGCCTCGCGAGGACGATCGGGCAGGGGAAGTGCAAGCCCCGCTGCCTCCCTTTCCCGCGAGTGAAGACGCGGCCACGACAGGTGAGCCTGCCATAAGCGGGGTCGCCGTGTCTCCTGTCATCCTCTTCGCCGCAGGTGGCGTCCTACCCAAATAAGGGATGTCGGGCCTCGGCGGTAAAAACAGGGGCAAAGCGGAGTTCTAGTACTTACTGGTCGGCTGCCTCGGGGTCCCACGGCCTCCGGCCAAGCTTGAAGCCCGAGAGCCTCTTGCGGGGCTCAGCCTTGGGAGGTCCAGTAGCAGAGGAAGGTACTATTGGAAATATGCCCTAGAGGCAATAATAAAATGGTTATTATTGTATTTCCTTGTTCATGATAATTGTATATTATTCATGCTATAATTGTATTGACCGGAAACCACAATACATGTGTGAATACATAGACGACAACATGTCCCTAGTGAGCCTCCAGTTGACTAGCTCGTTGATCAAGAGATGTTCATGGTTTCCTGACCATTGATATTGGATGTCATTGATAACGGGATCACATCATTAGGAGAATGATGTGATGGACAAGACCCAATCCTAAGCCTAGCACAAGATCGTGTAGTTCGTATGCTAAAGCTTTTTTGAATGTCAAGTATCTTTTCCTTAGACCATGAGATTGTGCAACTCCCGAATACCGTAGGAATGCTTTGGGTGTACCAAACGTCACAACGTAACTGGGTGGCTACAAAGGTGCACTATGGGTATCTTCGAAAGTGTCTGTTGGGTTGGCATGAATCGAAACTGGAATTTGTCACTCCGTGTGATGGAGAGGTATCTCTGGGCCCACTCGGTAGGACATCATCATAATGTGCACAATGTGTTACCGAACGAGTAAAGATACTTGCCGGTAACGAGATTGAACAAGGTATCGGCATACGGAGTGTCAGGACCCCGACTCAATGCCACATCGATCTAGCATGTAACACCTCATATCACTTTGCGGCCTCACGCACGGTATTCCCACGGGTGTCGCCTTACCTTTGCCCGGGACCGTTTGCGCCTTTTGGCACACGTATATGACAGTGTCGCTAGCATCCATATGATAAGGAGCCCGGGATGACATGGCTAGTCGTAAACCCAAAGTGGCACAAACTTACAGGGACAGGCATCCATGACCCAGCATCGAACGTGTCGGTCATGAGCGAGTGAATCCAGGCTGTAGCACTGGGCTAGCAGGACTCCGGTGAACCGGGCTGTAACGGGCTAACATGACTCCGGTATTCATCGCGTGACATTTCCCCGAAGGGACAGACACAGGAACGAAGAAGGACACATGCCGGCCAGCCTAAGTGTTCCGGAGCAGTAGCAAGCTACCATGGCTTGGTGGAAACACCAGGAGACATTTCCCGGTAAGAGAGGCTACTAAAGATAAACAACTAGATAGTCAGATCCCACACATACCAAGCATTTCAATAACATACACACAATATGCTCGATATGTGCAAATACAACATGGCATCACAACATGACTCTACAACTTAAGTATTTATTCAATAGGCTCCGAGGAGCGAGATATTACAAACAGGGGTCTCACGACCCAACATTCAGAGCATACAAATCAAACACAAGCGGAAGCTAATATGTCTGAGTACAGACATCTACAAATGAAAAGGCTGAGAAGCCTGACTATCTACCAAATTCTGCCGAGGGCACAAGATCGTAGCTGAGGTAACAAGCTAAACGTCGAAGTCCATGCGAAACTACTAGTGAGACTGAAGTCTCTCTGCAAAAACGTAAAATAGGCAAACGTGAGTACAAATGTACCCAGCAAGACTTACATCAGAACTAACTACATATGCATCATTATCAACAAAGGGGATGGTGGGGTTTAACTGCAGCAAGCCAGCTTTGACATGGTGGCTATCCTGAACTACGACTGCAAGTAACTCTTTTGAGGTGGCGCACACGAGTCCACATATTCACCATATCAATACGCCCTATGGATCCACTCCCGTCTCCCTACGAGAGCGCCATCCATAGCACTCACGCTTCTCTTGCGTATTTTAGAGTATCCACTTTCACTTGTCTATGAACTGATATAAGCAACCCAGAAGTCCTTTTCCGCAAACACGGCTATTCGAATAGATGATGTTAACCCTGCAGGGGTGTACTTCTTCATACATGTTTCCACCACTTAGCGTCTGCACACGACATGTGCTCGGCAGACTTCAAGCGAAAGCCGACGTGGGTGTAGACCATGACCTACCTAAACACTCAAGTGTCTAGTCTAGGTTTATCGCCTATTCGGGTTCCATCCATGAGGAGATCCGGCCGGAGATTCGCTCACAGCCCCAAACGATGTGAACAGGGTTCCCGAGACACCAAACGGGCGCCCGGTATACCCGGCCACGTGCCTACCGCATCACAGCCCACCCCTACGGTCAGCGCTGTCCACGGCCTCCAGCATACTACAAACACCAGAAACTACTTGCAACTCCTGGACAGAGGACAAGGGTGAATAAGAAGTCGAGCGGGGTCATATTTCAGGGCCCAATGTATGGTAGTAGCTGAATCCTGGATCACAAACACAGAACTCGGTTCCTAAGGACGGCTTCAATGAGACAACCCACCATGTACTCCTACATGGCCTCTCACCGTTACCTTTTACCAAATCGTGTTCCCACACTTAGCTCACACACAAAGTAGGACATGTTCACACACCTCTGATTCATCCCCGATGAATCAGACCTGACTCAACTCTAAGCAGTAGCAGGCATGACAACAAACATGAATGAGTAGGCACAACAGGGCTCAAACAACTCCTACTCATACTAGTGGGTTTCATCTATTTACTGTGGCAATGACAGGTCATGCAGAGGATAAAGGGGTTCAGCTACCGCAGCAAGTAACAGTTGAATCATTGTTGTTCTAATGCAGTAAAAGAGAGCAGGGCGAGAGAGTAGGATTGTATCGGAATGAACAAGGGGGTTTTGCTTGCCTGGCACTTCTGAAGATAGCGTTGAGTCTTCATCAGTGTCAACGATCGCATCATCGGTATCACGTCTATCGAGAGGGGACAAATACCGGCAAACAAGAAAGAACACAATCAATGCAATGCACAATATGATGCATGCTCATGACATGGCAATATGAATGTGTTTTGAGCTAATGCAACTAGCAACAGATTAAATGAAGTTGGTTTGAATACAAGATTCAAATTCAAACTTCATATGTGATTATTCAAATGCCATTTAATTGATTTGTGCTAAACAGCAGCTATAAGTTGTTCTAACATGCATGAAAATGGTACAGATGGATTCCTTGAATTTTTCTGATAATTTTTCATATATAAATTATTTAATTTGGAGTTACGGTTGAATTTCTATGAAATTTAGAAGTTTTAGGCATTTTCTGGAATTTTCTGAATAAAAATAAATCCAGAAAACACTATTACTGCATCAGCATGACTTCACAGTGACATCAGCAAGTCAACGGGCGTTGTCCGGGTCAAATCTGACCTATGGGACCCACATGTCAGCTGCACAGTGATTTAATAGAGTTTAATTAACTTAACTAAATTGTTAGCCGAGTTAATTAAACGGTAGGGCCCACCTGTCAGTGGCCCTAGGGCTGGGTTAGCGGGGTGGTTAGGCCCTAATGACCGGCCACGTCGGATTCGCCGGCGGTTGGACGACGGCGACGACCCAGAGCGGCGGTGGCTCGCCGGAGTTACGCCAGAGGCGACGGATCGACGCGCCAAGGGCACCAGGAGGTAGCCCGTGCCCGTGCGCATCTAGGGGGACCAACGGGAGGTGCGGGGGTGTCCGTGGTTCGCCGGAGTGGAGCCCGAGGCGGCGGCCGGCGTTCAGGAGCAGCCGAGTATGGTGCTAGAGGGCACGGGAGGCGGAGCTACTGGTAGCTGCAGGTTCGTGGAGGCACGCTGAGCACACTGGTGTACTCGGGTGGGAGCTCCAGTGGCTGCAGTGACGGCGGCGACGAGGTCAGCAGCGGCCGGAGTTCGGCCGCGAAGGAGCTATGGCCTAGAGGTCAAAAGCGACCAGGGAAGAAGGGGGAAACGACTCAGGGGCTCACCGCGAGTCCGTTGGGAGGGTTAGTGGGCTCGAAGATGTCTTGTCGGGGGCGAATCGACGACGGCGATCGACGGGGCCGAAGGTTGAAGAAGGCGGCGGTGTGGGCGTTCGGGGGCGTCCGGCAGTGCGTGTGCCCTTGAGGAGGCGTAGCCGACGGAGGTGGAGCTCCTGGACGGATGGGAAGGCTAGGCGGTGGCTGTGGCCGGGGCGAACGGCGTCGGTGGCGATGGTGGCGTTCGGCCATG